>NC_056734.1:808919968-809042468 GCF_019279795.1 Protopterus annectens
GGAAACCCTTTTGGAACAGGACTACAGCAACATCAACAGCCTTCCTCAGAGGGATACCCAACCAAGGATATTTTGGAGGCTGCAACTTGGAGTTCAGTGCACATCTTCACCAAGTACTATCACTTACCTCTATACTCTAAAACCAGAGCTGGCTTTGCCTCTGCAGGGCCTACTAACTTCTCCAAACCCTGTTTAGTTCCACCGCCCATCCTTAGCTTTGGGATTCAACCCAAGTGTGATGACTGCAGCAGTGTAACACAATGAACATAGTACAGTTTTGTACCTACCATAAATGTAGATGTTCGCGTGTTCACACTGCTGCAGTCCAGGTTACCCTCCCTCCATCCCCTCTGACCTAGCTGAACTTTTCTATACCTTTCTATCCTGTACAACCTTTGTGGTATATTTGCTTGTAACTGAAGATATTCCTTTTATATGTTTTATTAGCAATATGTATTGCCTACCTACTTGGGGGCACCTGACATCTGGGGCAAGAAAAACTGAAGAAAATGACGTCTGATGTCTCTTATATACCCCTGGTGCACTGACGTCAGGGAAGAAGTGACAGCAACAGACGCCGGACCAAGACTTTGGAACTCTGGCCGACTGTGGGACCGCATGACGGCAGGATAACTCAAGTGTGATGACTGCAGCAGTGTGAACACTCGAACATCTACATTTATGGTAGGTACAAAACTGTACTTTTCCAGATTTGGAGGAGGAGGCACCCCATTGTTTTGTTCTAAAAGTCTCTTGCGACTTAAACCTGGAGCCTTTGGAATGTCAGGGTTTGACTGGAGTGGCTCTCGTAGGTACTGGAAAGGACCAGTTCTTAGTAGGCCGGTGCCTACTAAATCTTGGAGGTTGCATTTGTAAGAAATCTTTCACAGCTTGCATAGATTTAGCTTCATCTTCCATATTTTTTAAAACTTTTTCAGCCTTATTACCTAAGAGACGGTCCTGTTGTAAAGGAGCATCCAACAATTTTGCTTTAACATGATCAGGTAGAGTTTGCTCTTTGATCCAAGCATGCCTTCTTAGCACAGACCCAGTTACAGCAGCCCTGCAAGAGGCCTCCAAAGAATCAAAACCACATTGCAAAGTATGTTTTCCAACTTGTTTAGTTGAATGCAATAAATCCTGTAATTCTTTATTTTCCAGTCAGAAATTAGCATCATTTTCTGTTTAAGCAGTCCCATGATATGCTGTTGATATTTAAGCATATGAAATGGACAGCTTAAAGCCCTGATTGCCAAGGTTGCAGAAGTGTAAACATTCTTACCCCATCTATCCAGTGCCCTGGAATCTCTATCAGAAGGGGTAGGATTTTTAGCAGTAGAGGTCTTACCGCCCTTGGGACCCTGAGAAATGGTTTCAGGATCTGCAGTAGGATTTTTGAAAAGGAATTTGTGGGAGTCAGGAACCCTGTAGTATGTCTGGCTTACAAGGAGCCAGAGGCAGAGAATCAGGAGCCATACTAGATTCTGAAAGAACATCAACAATGTCTAGAACAGGAGGTATAGCCAAAGGCCTATACTGAGGAAGAAGAAAATCCCTAAGTCTCTTTTTAGATTCAGAGAAATCCTGTCTTTCCCAGTGGAAATGTTCCCTTAAGGTGTGTAAAGTTTCCCCAAAAGAAAAATTCTCGAGGAGAGAAGCAGAAGGAATGGAATCTTCTGCATCAGAGTCCTCATAAGTAGGTATTGACAAATACTGTTCATTAGAAGAGTTGGAAGAAATAGAATCCTGTTCAGAAGATTCATAATCAATGTCTTGCCTATGCCTCTTAGAAGGGGTGAGGGGGATGGCTACTCCTGATCAGAGTAATTAAATCTTCAGCCATTTTGATAATTTGTTTTTCAGGCATAGGGGCCTGCACAGGTGGCCCAGGCTTCATTTTTTTTAGACAGATTTAGATTTTGGCCTTAGTTTTGAAGATGGCGTCTGTCTAATATACAAATCTGTAGGCCTGAAAACACCCTCAGAAGTCGGTGCCTGCACAGCAGCTCCGGACCCATGTAAGGTAGAGACATACACTGGTTCCATAACTGAAGCATCTTGCGGCATACTGGACTCCGAATGGGTCTCAGTAGAGGCCTGCGAATCAGAAGAAGCGGGTATAAGGGGCTGCGAAAACGCCAGAGTATCGGCAAACTGGCGACTGGCTTAGGAGAAGCGTTGTCAGTTTTAAACTTCAACGGTCTCCCTCTGTCTTTTTCTTTGCGGTTTTTTAGGTATTCCGGTAGTTGAGTTGCTAACCAACGAGATTTCTGGATAATTACAGCGTGAGCCAAAATATTTAGAAGCAAAAATATACCGTTTAATAGTGCTTTGATTAAATTTAGCACAAAACCGACAGCAAGGTACACTGTGGTCAGGGCCTAGGCAAGGAATACAGTACAAATGAAAATCCTTATGCGGTATTTGCTTCCTACAAGTAATGCAATTATTAAACTTTTACTGACATCGGTAAGGAGCAAGAAAAAGTTTCCCCAACGGGGTACTTAGCTTTTTAGTTGAAGACTTCATTTCTGAAACTCGAAAATGAAAATTTCAGGAGTCGGCCGACCGGCACTTGCGAACTGCTTTGGGCACCGTGCGGCAAGAAAGACTGATGTAATGGTGTCGGCTGCATGTTTTATACCCCTGACGTCATGGAAGAAGGGACAGTAACCGACGCAGGACCCAAGACTTTGTTAATGAGGCCGACTGAGGGCAACCTGCCAACGATTACTCCAAATGTAATGACTGCAACAGTG
Source organism: Protopterus annectens (assembly GCF_019279795.1). NCBI lineage: Eukaryota > Metazoa > Chordata > Ceratodontiformes > Protopteridae > Protopterus > Protopterus annectens. The sequence continues at coordinate 808,922,728 of NC_056734.1, forward strand.
AAACGAAGATCATCAGTGTTTTATTTAGAGAGTCCTATTTAATTTATACATTAAATTTAGACAAATCTATCCCACTTAACACAATTTTCTTTTTTGCATACACAAGTTAAATGGTTAAAATTACAAGCCAACCACTTCTAGTAATCCACTTCTCATTTGATCCGAAAATGAAGAGATAGGACTGTAGATATTATGTACTTTACAGAGAATTTTAGGATACTTGCGTTATTAGGTCTGCCTGACGCAAAGAATTATGAAATCAAAGTTGACGTCATGGATTCTGATTAAATATCTTGATGCCATTCATTTAGGTCTCTACAGAGTTTAATTTACAAAAAAACGTCCTTGCTCCAGTAAAAAAGAAAGGCTGGGTGTATGTCAGTTAGTCGAGTGTCCAGAAGAGGTAACCTCAAAATATCGAGCTGGCAATACTGAAAGCCAGTGCATCACATACAATATTCAATGAAAAATTCTTATTTGCAAGGGGGGGGGGGGGGAGACACCCAGCACCTCCCTGCTAAAAATATATATACCAACTACAATACTGCACCATAGTCAGGAAGGGCCAATTCCACAATCTCCACTGTTCTGCAATCTCAACTAAAGAACTCCATCAACTTGCTCTTTCTATCAAACAGGATAAAAGTTCTCCCTGGTTTGTTCAGACACCAAACCACTGACAAGGTCCATCTGGAGCAAGATCACACCCTTGGGGAGAAGGTCCTGAAAGGCCTACAACACTTAGGGGGAATCACTGTAATCTCCAAGACACTGATGTGAAGGTTGGTCTTGAAAATCTACCATGAACAGTCTTCCCTTCAAAATGCCTCCCCACCCCAGAAGGAAGGTGTTCGCAGTGACTGAGGCCTGAGATTGTGGAAGAAAAGTTCTCCGGGTGGAGACAAGGTGAGACTCCAACCACCATTTGATCTGGGACTGAAAGGTTTGTCATGACAATGGGAAAATTCATGGGACTGGTTATGCAAGACCACTGAGTCGCTGATATACACAGCAGTACCATCATATGGCACCTTGCCAGGGGAACCGAGCAAATCGATGCAGCCATGTGACCCAACAGCCTCAGGACCATTGATGCTGGAGGTTTGTGGAAATTAAGTAGATTAATCACCCCAGCATGAAGTGACCTCACCCTGTATACTGGAAGCCTTGCTGTCTGAGGTACCGTATCCAAATGGCAACCAATGAACTCCAACATCTGAACCACCTGTAGAGTGGTTTTCTCACTTTATGGTGATTCCTAGGGACTGGCATAACTTAAGTGAGGGAGTCCTGAGCATTGACCAATGACACTCTTGGAGAAACATTAAGCATCCAGTTGTCCAGGTATGGAAAGTCCTGGAACCCCTGCACACTGAGCTAAGTTACTATGACTGCCACGCACATGGTACACACCCGGGGGCAGTGCTCTGAGCTGATAATGATCAGTCTTCTGGAGAGACTTTCAATCTTTATACGATGGTGGGAGTCCCAGAGATCAATCGAGCACATCCAGTCATCCTTTTTCAACAGTGGGAGATGGACTGCACCATAACCATCTGGAACTTGGTCGGCTTCACACAATTCAGTCTGCTTAGATGCAAAACTGGAAAAGTTCCTTGCTCTTCTCTGGCACCAAAATAAATCTGGAATAGACCTATGATACTGTGTGTGGTGGGACCACTTCAAGGACTCAATTTGTCAGCAGCTTTTGAATTTCACCTGTTGGGTCTTTTCTCTGACGGGGTGGTAAGTCTGGGGGGGGGGGGGACTTGGTATTTTCACCCAGTGGAAATAAAAAAAAAAAAAAAAAAAAAAAATGGAATTGTATTACCTCTAGATACAACTATCAACACTCATGCATCTGACGTGATGGCCTCCCAAGCTTTGTGTGGAGAGCCAAGCAATCCCCAAATGCCTCCAGAGCTGTACAGGCAGGCAACCCCTAAAGTACGCTGAAAGGGCCTGTGAGAAAAAGTTCCATGGAAGCCAGATTCTGAGGACAACATCTGCCATGTGGGTGGCATCTGTACTGGCTGCTGCCACTTGCCCTTCTTGCTGCAGCAGGCATCCTCACCAGGGATATCCTGAAAAGACATGTGCTTTCCATAAAGACATTTACTCCCTTCCTCCCCTTTTGGTTCCTAGAGGAGGACTACTGTGGAATGGCAAAGTGCACTTTGTAAGCAGATGGTTATGCTCTTATGTTTATTACTGGTAATGTGTCCTTGACCTTTAGGCCAAAAAGACGAACTATCAAAAAGGGTGTTGACAAAGGATGCCTTAAAGCAGTCCGCAAAATTACATTATCTCATCCAAGTGTGCTGTCAGACGCTTTGGAGAGAAGGTGCACAGACTCTTTGGAAACTAGGTTAACAACTGCATCTTCAGAGTCTTGAGAGTCGCTGGCACCCTGCTGTGTCTTCAGCACAGCATTGTCTTTGAAGTGTCAAGGTTGTGAAGTCTTGTCAAAGGAGCCTAATAATTTGAACGCCGCTCAAAAAATCACTGATGTGTAAGCTTGCTTCCCTAAGACGTCCAGTGCCTTAGACTCCCTGTTGGGAGAATGGACTGATACTTTCCTCTGAAATATCCCTTTTGGTGGCTGCCACTATTATGATGCCATCAGTTTGACCCTTACTCCAATGTCACTGGTCTGTCGGGAAGCAAAAATCTTATCCGGTTTTATAGGGAAAGGTTCCACTTACTCAGTTCCCTCCAAGCCCTCCAGGACACCAGGTCCACAAGCTCATCCACGGGGGAACCCCTAGGACATGGATGGGTCCACGCCAAAGGCCTCTAAAAAATAGAAACTTTTCTGGAGAGGGGACTTCAGCTGCTCAATCCCCTGCGCTGCCGATGGAGCTCCATAAGATCTCCAAAAAAGGCAACCTCATAGGAGGGACTTTGTGAACCCTCTCCTTCCTTGAGGTAAGCATTCTACACAAGACATTTTGTCTGTGGAAGCTAAGTGCTTCCTCTTGCATCAACCTCTTAACCATGACTCTCCCGAATGGTGGAATAAGCAGGGGGCCCTGGATGCAGGGTGGTTTGATAAGCTGGAGGTGTAGCCTGCCCTGGGAACTTCCTGATGCACTTCTGCAGGTCCATATAAAGACAGAAGAGGATTACCGGTTATTGCCTATCAATCGATCCCTGGCTTGGAGAAAATTCTTTCCACCGTGTTGAAGGCACAGACCAACACTGGCTGCTCAGAGCAAATAGCCCTGGGATCTGAAGAACCTATGGAGCAACATGACTCCATAGTCAACCACACCTATCCTACCTAACACTAAGACCAGAGCTCCAAGGAGGAGGGAAGACTCGGAAACCCTAAGAGTCCGTCCAAATCCTGGAACCCTGGCTCTGAGGTGCTCTTTGCTCACACGCCAGAGTCAAGAAGGCCAAGGTAGGGGTAAGGGCCTGAAGCCCAGCTGTCAAGCCCCAACCTGAATGGAGGCAAGTCAACCAGATCTGCAAACCCCGGAGCTGAAGGACCAAAGGAGGAAAGACACCAATTTGGGAACACTCAATGCTGAGGACACAAACTCCCCCAAAGTCAGCACTGTGAGACTGGCTTTGAGAAGGAACCTGGCACCAAAACAGCTGTGGAAGCTTTGACTTCTGCTGATCAGAAGGAGGGGGAGCTGTTTATGGTTTCCCCTTGTCCTTATCCTACACACTGGGGTGCTTAGAAATTCTACGCCATCCCATTCTCAGGCTTCTCTGAAGGAGTAGAAGTAGAAACCAAAGGATCTCCTGAGGGCAACAAGTCCTTTAATACCAACCTGGCACAGCAGTCAGAGTCTAATACCAAAGCCACAACAGAGAGTATTCTGTGTCCAACAGCAAGGCTCCAAGGCAATAAACAGCAATCATGCGCATCCTGAGATATCAATTTATGGCCGCATCTCTCACTTTTTTAAGCTCCTTATCCATGATGGAGGAGCATGCCACCCAAAAAAGCCAAGACAAAGGAACAAAGGCACACCAAAAGAAAAGTACAGTTTTGTACCTACCATAAATGTAGATGTCCGATAGGTATGCATCTGCAGTCATCACATATGGGTTGTCCTGCCTCAGGCAGCCCTTCGGTCGGCCGGATTCCAAAGTCTGGGTCTGGCCTCGGCTGATGTCGCACTTTCCCCGACGTCAAAGCGTCTGGGGTATAAAAGCATCAGCCGACGCCATTTTCCTCAGTTTTTCTTGCCCCAGATGCCAGGTGCCCTCTAGGAAGGCTAAATTTGAAGGAATGCAATAAAATTCCAAACATATGCAAAAATATATATATATACATATATATACAAATACACCATAATAGATTCCCCCAGCTAGCTAATAGAGGGGTAAACACCCTAGGAATACCACAGAGGGGAAGGAGGGAGGGTAAACCTGACTGCAGATGCATACCTATCGGACATCTACATTTATGGTAGGTACAAAACTGTACTATGTCCTTCAAGGATGCATCTGCAGTCATCACATATGGGTAGAATACCATAGCCAACCTGGGGGTGGAGGTACTAAGAAAGGGATGGTGTAGTTAAGATACCCTGCAGGACTGCCGTAGCAAAACCTGCTCTGGATCTGGAGTATAAAGGTAAATTGTAATGCTTGGCAAATGTATGCACGGAGCTCCATGTAGCAGCTTCTAAAATGTCCTTGGTAGCCACCCCTCTTAGGAAGGCTGTGGTGGTGGCGTGGCTCTCGTGGAATGAGGCCTAATGTTTGCAGGAACAGTCTTTCCATGAAAGGAGTAACAAAAACGAATGCAATTTCCTATCCATTTTGAAATTGTCTGTTTTGAAATTGCTTTTCCTTGTGTCCCAGCAGCAAATGCTACAAACAATTGGTCAGTCTTTCTGTAACTTTTAGTTCTGTCCAAATAGTAGCATAATTGTCTGTGCATGTCCAGAGTGTGTAGAAGTTTCTCCCATCTGTTTTGTGGATTTGGGAAGAATGTAGGCAAGTGAATTGCATAGTTCAAGGATACCCTGGATACCACCTTTGGCATAAAAGTAGGATTGGTTCTTAATGAAACTCTGTCTTGATGGAAAATAAGAAATGGCTGCACTGCCATTAAAGCTTGTAACTCAGATACTCTTCTTGCTGAAGTTATGGCCAGAAGGAATGCAGTTTTCCAGGACAGAAACTGTATCTCCGCCGATGCTGCTGGTTCAAAGGGAAGAAGTGTTAGCTTTTCCAGCACAAAGTTAAGGTCCCAAGTAGGTAAAGGTGGTTTCCTTGGGGGATTGATGTTTTTGATTCCTCTCAGAAACTGTCTTAAGAGAGGATGCGAGAAGACAGGTGGATTAACATTGTATTCTGCTGAAATTGCTGAGGCATGTATCTTAATGGAAGAGTAAGATAGGCCATTGTGGAACAATTCTGCCATGTATTCCAGTATATGTGCCATGCTCATCACTGTCACATCTAGGCCTTTTGTTGTGTTCCAAGTGAGAAATCTTTTCCATTTTGCTGAATATGCCTTCCTTGTGGAAGGCCGGCGAGCTTCCATAATGATGTCCTTCACTCTCTGGGATAAGCTATTCTGAGGAGGAGTCATGGTATTCTCCAGGCAGTTAGCTGCAAGGTTTTCAGGTTGGGATGCAGAGTCCTGAAATTGTTCTGCGTCAGTAGAAGTGGCCATAGTGGGAGAGGCCACGGTTTCGTCTGTGACATGCTCTTTAACAGTGGGTACCAGTGCTGCCTTGGCCAGTCTGGAGCTATCAGAATCACTCTTGGCTGCTCCGCCCTGATCTTCAGTAAAACCTTGGTCATTAGTGGGAGTGGTGGGAAAGCATAGACTTTTAGAGCTTTCCAGCTGAAAGAGAGAGAGTCCACTTTCCATGCTTGTGGGTGGTATGTCCTTGAGCAGAATGTCTTCAGTTGATGATTGTGGGGTGAAGCGAACAGATCTATCTCCCGCCTGCCCCATGATTGTGTTATGAGTAAGATGTCTGGGTGCAACATCCATTCGTGTGCATCCATGGTAGTTCTGCTTAAGCTGTCTGCCAGTGTATTGTCTTTCCCTGGCACGAACTGGGACTGCAGTTGTATATTGAGCTTCAAAGTTCCCATAGATTCATGACCAGTCTGCATAGAGGGTAGGAATGTGTGCCTCCTTCCTTGTTTATATACCACATAACTGTGGTGTTGTCTGTCCTTATGAGCAGGTGGCCTGGAAGAAGGAAAAGTTTGAAGGCCTCGATTGCGTGTATCACTGCCAGCATTTCCTCTTGGTTTATGTGCATGCGCAGCTCTCTGAGACCATAGCCCTTGGATACATTTGTCCTCCATGTGTGCTCCCCAACCTCGGTCTGAAGCGTCCGTGGTGATGGTTTGGTTTGTTCTTGGTTTGCTGAAAGGTAACCCTCTGTTCGACTGGCAGGCTTGAGCCCACCACAAGAATTCCTTTTGAAGGCAAGGAATGAGTGGGATCAAAGTTTCTAAGCTGTGGCTGTGCTGAGTCCATACACTCCTTAGGTACCATTGCAATTTTCTCATATGCAGCCTGGCTTGTGGAATCAGAAGTATGCAGGACGCCATGTAACCCAGGGCCTGCAGGATTTTCCTTGCAGTCAGCTGAGTTTGTCTTGTCAGATTCTTGAAGTAATCCGGAAGTTGTTTTTGTTTTTCTTCTGTGAGAAAGGCCATTTGGGTGGTTGTGTCTAGATCCGCACCCAAAAAGGTTATTCTTTGGGATGGAACAAGTCTTGATTTTTGGATGTTGACTGTGTATCCCAAGGCCTGTAGTAGGTGGATGACATAGTCCAAGTCCTTTAGCAAAATTTTCTTGTTGTCCGCTTGTATAAGGCAGTCGTCCAGATATGGGTAGATTTGAATCCCCTGAAGTCTGCAGTGTGCAATTACTGAAGCCAGGCATTTCGTGAATACTCTGGGCGCAGTAGATAAGCCAAAGGGCAATGCTGAGAATTGATAATGCTCTGATCCTGCAAGAAATCTGAGGTGTCTTCTGCAACTTTGTCGAATAGGGACATGCAGGTATGCCTCCTTGAGATCTAGAGTCACCAGCCAAGACTCCTTGCCCAGCATGGGAAGAAGTTGCTGTAGTGTCAGCATTTTGAATTTTGGCACAATGAGGTAAGTATTCAGCACGGACAAGTCAAGAATAGGCCTCCATTGATTTTCTTTTCTTGGAACAAGGAATAATCTGGAGTAAAATCCTTGGCCTTGTTCTGAGAGGGGTACCTTTTCTATGGCTTTCATTTGTATTAATTTGGTAATTTGCTTCAAGGCCTCTGCCTTCTGATTTGGTGGCAGGTCTGGCATTCCTTTTCTTTTTGGCAAAGTGTGGAAATGGAACCTGTATCCTTTGTCTATTATTTGCAGTGTCCATGAGTCCCTTGTAATGTAATGCCAATTCTTTGAGAATAAAGATAGCTTTCCACCCAATGGTGCTTCTAATTGAGCCCTGGTCAGCGGAGTTAAAAGAAAGTCATTGCGTCTGTCCTGGGGTAGCAGTTGTTGTTCCTGCACTACCTCTCTGGTTGGGAGGCTGCCACTGACTGCCTCTGTAGGAGCCTCTAGCTTGCCCTCTACCTCTGGCACGCCTATCCCTGCCTCTCTGGGATCTGTCTGAGTCCGGAAAGGACCAATTCTTAGTAGGCCAATTTCTGCTGAATCTCGGTGGTTGCACTTGCAGAAAGTCCTTGACTGTTTGCACAGATTTTGCCTTTTCTTCAAACTTCTTTAAGACATCCTGAGCCATGGAACCAAATAATTTTTGCTTTTCCATTGGAGCATCCAGAAGCTTAGCTTTAACATGGTCTGGTAAAGATTGTTCCTTCAGCCAGGCATGCCTACGTATAACTGCCCATCATAGCTGACCTACATGAAGCTTCCAATGCATCATAACCACACTGCAAAAAATGGTTGCTAACCTGCTGTGAGTTATGTACCAGATCCTGAAGTGATTTACGGTAAAGGGGTTCAGAAGAGGACAGCTTCTTATGTAATTCATCTAACAAATACTCTTGGTACTGAATCATATGAAACTGACAATTTAAAGCCCTCATGGAAAGAGTTGCAGAAGTATACACTTTCTTACCCCATCTCTCTAAAGCTGTAGACTCCCTTTCAGAGGGTAGAGGATTTTTAGCAGTAGCAGCTGCAACCCCTTTTGGGCCCTGGGAAATTGTTTCTGGGTCTGCAGAGTGGGCCTTGTACAGGTGTAGATGAGAATCCGGGACCCTGTAGTACCCATCAGGTTTGACAGGAGCCGGAAGGAGAGAATTAGGGGCTGTACTAGCATCAGAGTACACATCATCAATTACATTCAAAACAGGAGGTATAGCTAAAGGCCTATGCGGAGGTAAATGTAAAAAGGTCCTTAATCTTTTTCTAGAATCAGAGAATTCCTGGCCCTACCATTGAAAATGTTCTCTCATAGAATGTAGAGTCTCTCCAAATGAAAACTCTTCAGGAGGGGAGGCCGAAGGAATAGATTCTTCTGCATCAGAATCCTCGTAGGCCGAATAAGCCTCCTCCTGGGGGTCTGACAAAAACAGAGCCATCCGAGGATTCATCTGAGGAGTGGGGGTCAGAGGGCTCAACCCTGGGCCTTTTGTCTGGTGGTGGTTGAGAGCCCCTGTCCGGGTGAGGTTGAGAGCCTCTAATTAAAGAGATTAAATCCTCTGCTAGGCTGAGAATCTGTGAGCCAGTAGAAGTTCTCTGAGAGGAAACCTTGGGAGGCAAAGCTTTAGTAAGTTTGGCAGCTTTAGCCCTAGAAAAGGCCTTAATGGACATGGATGCAGGGGGTCTGGCTGCACCACGTGCAGGAGTAGACTTGTCTAAAGGAATGGTGTCGGACATTTCCTGGACACCGGTTTCAGTAGGTAATTCAATAACCGACTCGGCCGGGGCCTGCGGGGCCGAGGTAGTCGGTTGAGTGGTTTCGGTAATAGGAAGCACCGAGGACTCTGTTTCAGCCGAAACAGAGACACTCGCGGTAGGCCTGACCGTGGTTTCAGCCGAAACCACGGGCCGTGAGTGTCGGTCCTTGTCCTTCCGTTTTTTTAACCAAATGCGAAGTCGGAGTCTCCGACGGCATCTTGTACGCATAATTAGCCCCAAAAAATTCCTCTGCAAACTCCGACCGACGTCTAAGAGTTCGTCGGTTGAAGGAAGCACAGGCTGAGCAGGCCGAGACGTCGTGGTCTGGGCCTAGGCAAGGGAGGCAGTAAGAGTGGAAATCCTTATGAGGTATTTGTTTCCCACAAGTTAAACAATTATTTATTTTATCTGACATCGGCTGAGGCAAGAAAGAGTCCCCAAAGGGGTACTTGGCTTTTTCAAAGTTTTCGGTAGCTGAATCACAGGAGCTGGCCGACCGGCGCTTGCGAACTGCTTCTGCTTCGGGCACCACACGGCAAGAAAGACTGAGGAAAATGGCGTCGGCTGATGCTTTTATACCCCAGACGCTCTGACGTCAGGGAAAGTGCGACATCAGCCGAGGCCAGACCCAGACTTTGGAATCCGGCCGACCAAAGGGCTGCCTGAGGCAGGACAACCCATATGTGATGACTGCAGATGCATCCTTGAAGGACATCTACACACTTAAGCCATACCTACCTAGCCAAACATACACACTACAAAGATACTGCCTTTTTCTTTATATATAATAAAAAAGAAATGAGAGGCAGGAACACCACAGAGCTAGAACCACCACCACACAAAAATCTCTACAAACTAACTATCCTACTAAACTATCCTACAAAGGGTAGATGAAGGAATTACAAGCAGGATAAGTGGAAATCAGACAAATATGAAAAGGATAGCTGATCCAATGACAGATCTTAAAATCGTGTTGAAGTCTCTGAAGACAGCAAACTATTTCTGATGTAGAAAGAGCATGGTATTATGGGTAAAGGAGGCACAGCTCCAAGGTTGAATTGATTTCGAATGACCTGCCTTGGACCTGGTAACCCAAAGGATGAAGTTGTATGGAAAAGACATTGGATCTAAAGTTAAAAAATGCAAGTCAATACATTTGGATAAGACAGACCGAGGTGAAACTATCAAATTTTAGGCCACGACATTACAGCAGTCATTGGGGCGACTTCAGAAGTGATTTATTCTTTCGCAAGGTGGTGGTGCTGCTGTAGCATTGTCGCCTCACAGTAAGATGCTGTTCGGTTAGACTCTCAGCCAGAGCGTCTTCTGCATGGAGATATGCTTGAATGGGCATATCTTCGTTGAAGGTTGTGCGTCAGGGCTGGTAACTCTGCACGTAAAAATCAACCACGAATCATTAGCGGACCGGAGTTCCGCTGTGGCGACCCCTAACCGGGAAAAGCCGAAAGACGCAACAAAAAGGATTACAAATAGTTAATAGGTCTACAATTTCTTCCAAACAAGATAAGAGGTGGTATTAAAAATCCTAACAAAAATAAAACAAGTATACAGAACATACATTTTAAATTGCAAGTCAAAAGCAAAAATATCAGAATTTAAAATTAATAGTACAAAGACACTTTCAACAGAATGAAAATAGTTAGAAGTCAATACTTAATGCTTAACCAAAGACAAAGATTTTGAAAACATTAAAAAATAGAAAAATATAGCTCAAGACAGTTTTCTGTACTGTAAATTTCAACTTGCTTCAATAAATGAATATTCCACCTTAAATTTTAAAAGGTAAAGTAATATATTTAGAATTTTTTAAAACCGCTATTTTTAAGCAAGAATAAAAACACTGACTGTAATGCTTATTTCTCATTTAAATACAAACTATAAAGAGTCTATACAAATGTATTTGCAGTTTTATATACGAAGATCAGTTTTGTGCACAACACACAAAAATGTATAAGGAAAGTTCATTGTTGGTTGTATAAAGAAAGTCACAGCTCTAAAAATTATGGAGGTAAGAAAAAGGGGTTAAAGTTAGTAACAGCATCAAACAAGGATGCTTCCTCCCACATTACTTTTGGCAGTGGTTATTGAACCCGGAGCTAAAATATGAAAACAGAAGGGGTTACAAAACATTTATAGGCAGCTGACTTATTGCATGGAAAAGACATATAATATATTGTGTTTTAGTAAACTACTGAACTTAAAGGTGAATAATACTTCTAATAAAAACTTTTTGGATGCTCCTTACCACCCCACTGTCTATCCAATCAACCTCCTCTTGGCTAAGTGACCCACTCATTCTCTTAACAAAGGACAACAGTTGGCCAAAAATGACTGTTCATGGAGGTAGACATCAGGGGAGCCTGAAGATGTTTCTCATTTAAGCTCTACATCTCTACACCTGATTTAAGAAAAGGAGGGGTGCATGCAATTTGTTTACTGTGACTGTCGTCCCTCAGTTATACAAGGGGTGTTGCCAGCAAACACCTTTTCCTTTATCTTTACTCACACGTCTTGTCTTCAGAGAAAATCTCAACTACCCAGTGTATTCGACTGCTTGCAACCCACCCATCCCTCTCAACAAAAGCAGGGCACACCCTTTCACTCTTCTCCCTGCCTGGCTCATATATTACTAAGAAAACTAGTCAAACTCGTCACCTGGCTCACAGTCAAGGCCTAATTTCTCTGCAGCACCGACTCAATACAGTTTTAATAAAAGGTCAACAACAAAACTACAAAAACAATTCAGAGAGCAAAGAACTAAAATACCTTCAGATAGTTAATCATGCAAGTTTTAATTCTCCAGTTATGGGCAACTATGACATTATTAAAATTAAGTTATTTTTAGGTAGACAAAATTAATTCTATTTGAAGCTACACTCTTGGATTTTAATGCCAACATTATATACAAATTATATCACAGCACCTTTTAAAATGCTACACTGACATATCACCACCACTGTCTATAGAATCTTTACAAACACAGAATTGATGAAGAATATCTGACCATAAGAATGAGGAAGAAAGTACATTTGTGTAAGAATTTACTATACCAGTAGTTGTCCTGTTGAAGAATTCCAATGTTGATGGGTTCTCTATATGAGGTAACCCGATGTCCAGCTGACATACCACAGTCAAAACCTTCTAGACACTTGTATACCTGGCATAAGATCTCAGCTCATGGATGTAGAAGCATAAAATCCTTAGACTATCGACAGCTAGGACCATGGAGAAGCCTGCGTAAATAAAGCAATAAAAAGCAGTTCAGCTAAGAGGAGGGGAAAAGAACTGCCTCCCGTCATGAAGTGCATGGGGGTCACTACAAAACAGTAGAGGGGAAAGAGGAAGGGAAGCAATACTGCAAGTGATCAGTAGAACATCTGTTATGGTAAGTTCTTATACAACTGCACTGCCCTTCCTTTACTGTTGCAGTATTACAAAACTGATGATTCCCAAAGTTTAAAAGTTGGATATAGTGAATGGTGTGGAGACAGGGGAGCCATCCGACAAAACCTGTTCATCCCGGGATTGATACATGAAGTCCTAGAAAAAGTATCCACTCTGTAGAGTTTTGTGAAGGTGCATATGGACTACCAAGTGGCTATTCCAGAATAGCTCTGGAGTCGATGCCTTTAAAGAAGGCACCAGAAGAGGATACTGCTCTGGTGGAATGGCATTTCACAGGTGAAGACAAGAGCTTGCCATGGACAAAATAAAAATAAATGGATCTCCAGTTCCAACTGGAGATGGTTTAGAAACAGGGTTACCCAGCTTGCCTTCCTGGAAGGAAACAAAAAGAGTCTGTTTTCCTAAGGTTTATTTTTATCAAAGTAGACTATGAGCTGTCTGTATACATCCAACAAGTAAATAAGTCTCTTGCCAGTTCTGTGGATTTGGAAAGAAAATGTATAGTTTGGTTGAGAGAATTTTTTTACCACCTCGGGTATGAAAGATTTAACCGTTAATGATATTGTGGAAAACAAGGAAAGGCTGGGTAGCTGTATGGGATTGAAACTCAAAAACCCTCCTGGAAGAAGGGCAACCAGTACAACAGTTTTTCAAGTACAAAATGCTAGGGCGGCAGAGACAGCTGGTACAAAAGGTGGCCAGGCACGTTTATCCAGGACAAAGCTGAGTTGCCAGGGGGATGGAATAGCCCCTTCTTGGGTGGATTTAAGTCAAGGATGACATTTAGAAACTGTTGGACTTCAAACCTAAAGTGCGTGCGCATGTGTCTTTGCTGGTGGTGGTGGTGGGGGGGGTTAGTGGCTTACAGGCAAAAATTGCAGAGAAGTGTGCCTTGATGGAGGAATAGGCCAGTTTTAAGCAGCTTACAAAATTGTAGGCCCCCACCCTAGAGGGGGTTCTCAGTGTTCTTAAGATACCAAATAGAAAATCTTGGTCATTTGGATATGTACAAATTTCTAGTGGTGGAGTTTCACACCTCTTGGAGCAACTAAAGCACATTCTCAGAAAACTGGTGTCTGCAAGGAATTAAGACCATCACCCACAGCACCAGGATGAGCATATGCAAGTTGGGATGAAGCAGAGTGCCCTTTCTCTGTGTAAGTCCACTTTGTTGGTTAACAGCGATAGCTCTGGATAACTGAAGAGGAACCAGTACTGCCTGTATCAAAAGGGATTCATCTGCAAGACTCCTGGTTTGTCCCACTTGGACCTTCAGAAGAACCTTTGGGATAAGAGGAAGGGTGTATGTAGAGGTACCTCCCCAGCAGAAAAACTTGGCTTCTGTCTTCCAGGCCTGAGGACAAGGCGTCACTATTGATGTGATCTGAGCTGAGGCAAACAGTCCACATATGTGGTATCCCATTAACATATCTATATCCAGAAGACCTCTCCGATTAGCATCCATTTGTGAAGGTCTTCCACTGACCTGCTTAGAAAATATGTGAGAACACGGTTCTGCAATGGAACGTAAACAGCCTCTAAGGGCAGATTTGCTTTTATAGCATGATCTCATGACAGATAAGCTAGCCTGCAAAGCTGTTAGGATTTGGTCTTCCCAGTTGGTTGACATACCACATGACTGTGCTGTGGTCTGTGAAAAATCCTGAGTGGCCCTGGAATTCATAGGTGAGAAAACACCTGATGGGCTTGAACAAGGGCCTTTATTTCTTTAACACTGACCTGTTCTCTTAGCTCTTTGGGGGACTACTGGTTTTGTACTGCTGAGAAGCCTGTCCATGCTTCCCAAACCCAATCTGACAGACCCAGTGTGCAGATCCTGGTTGGAAGTGGGTGGGTGGAAAGAAAGGCCCATATTGAGTTGAATTTGGGAATTCAATCAGTAACTTTCTTTAGCAAGGGTAACATGGGATTTTGGAAGTCCAGTGGGTGGCAGTGCCAAGATCAAAGCGATTTCAGGTAACCCTGGATTTTTTCTCATGTGTAGCTTGACAAACAACACCATGGGTATTGACTGCTACTATCCAACCCAAGGTTCTTATAACATCATCTCTTGCTAAAGTGGACTGAAGGGGAGAGTGAGGTGGTGGAGTCTAACTGAACTTTCTCCTGGGAAACAAATGCTGTCAGACAAGTATTCAGTCTGCAATCCAAGAACACCATGTGCTGGGTGGGGGTCAGAGAAGATTTTGTTAATTGAAAGAGAACCAGTCTTTAGAGATGTGAGACTGTGAAACTCAGGTGCAACTGTAGGGTGCCCCGGGGGGTGTGTGTGACCTGGATAAGGTCATCTTCCAGGTCCGAGAAAAAACATATCCCATAGGTCCTGCAAAAGGCAATAGCTGGGGCAAAGTACTTTGTGAAAACCCAGGGAGTCAAGTAGATAAACTAAAGGATAAAGCAGTGTGATTAAACAGAGAACTAAAATTGTGATTAAACAGAGAACTAAAAGTATGAATAAACAGGAGAGAATTTGTTTTCTGCAGAAGGGGAGAACAGGGGTGTGTATATCTGCTTCCTTCAAGGCTAGACAGACTAGAAAGGCCTGAGGATGGATAAAGACTGTCAGGGAGAGCACCTTTAAAGATGGCACTTCCAAAAAGGTGTTGAGATGAGTCCAGAATAGGCCTCAGAGTGCCCTCTTGTTTTGGGTGACCAGAAAGAGTCTTAAATAAAAGCCTTTTCCTTGGTGCTGGTGGACCCAGGCTATATGGTGCCCCGGGGGAGGATTGCTTGTAAAATAGGTAAAAAGAGGTGAGTTAATTCCCCTCTATAAGGGGAGCTCCCTCAAAGACATCTTGTAACCATGTCGAATGACACATTAAACCCACTCATCTGCAGTGGATGACCTCCCAGGCTGGAAGGAACAAAGTCTTTTTGATAAGGGAATCCCTGGACCAAGGGGGGGATGTGGCAGTAGATAGTCCAGCAGAGGTTGATCTGTTTGGAAAAAGGGATTTTCTGAATTTAAAATCTCTGGTAGGTTTGTCATGAAATCTTTTCCTATGTTGCTTCCTGCTCTTCTAATCAGGGCTTTTATTCCCTAGAGACAAAGGAAGTGGGCTTAAAAGCATAATTCAATATCTAAATCAGTTTAAAGTCTGGCATCATCTTAACCTTCTTGTGCAGTCTTCAAGAGCTCTGCTACAGAAGCACCAAATAAGAGGTCCCTATGAAGGAAAGAATCCAAAGGCTTGGCCTTATCCTCAGGTGAGGGAATGTAGTAAAGCCAAGAAAATCTAACAGATCCAGTGGTTGGAGCATTGGAAGAAATGTCTGCAGCATCACAGCTGCATTTAATGGAATGCCATGCACTTCTGTAACCTGGCCAAGCAAACAGATCACTTGTTGCTTAGTGTCAGAAGCTTCAAGGTTAGCTGTAGTTTTATTCAACTTCCTTAGAATGGATAATAAATATTTTGTCATTTGAGTTTGGTAATTTAAAGCCCAAGGCTGCAGAGGTGCAAACCTTTTTATAATACCTATCCGTGGCCCTATTACCTCTGTCTGATGCTGACATATTAGCTGTTGGTAGAAGCTTAGGTTTACCAGTACAGATACAAAAAAAAACAGAAGGATCTGCTACATGGGTTTTGTAGAGAAACTTCATGTCCTTAGGTACCTTAGAGAAACTATCAGGCTTCTTTGAAACTGGGAATCAGGAGAATTAGAAGTGGATATAAAATAGTTATATCTTTTGTGTCAGTCACCTGCTTGGATTCCCAGTCAAAATGCTGCATCACTTTAGCTGTACTCTACCCAAAAGAAATTTCCTCAATGGGGGACTCAAAATATATGGTGTCATCAGAAGTAAGCTGTTTGGGAGAATGAATTTCTGATGAGAATGCGAAGAAAGTTCCATCTCCTCCTCCTCAGATGCTCTCTCTTCTGAGGGGATTGGTGTAGTGAAGGAGTAAAAAGAAAAGAATGGCGCTTTTAAAGTAAAATGGCCATGTGAAATTCAACCAATTTCCTTTTCTTAGGATGTCTGCACTGGGGAAACGTGTTTGGTTTTCAAAATACTCAGACGTTCTAAACAAGTCAAGCCAAGAAATCAGAAGACTCAAGGTATAGACTGCTTTAGCGATTTTCATTTTTCATTCAACTAGAACTTCATCAGAATAAACAGAACTACATCTGTTTCTATTTTATATAAAAATATTTAATCACGACAAAAATAGCAATTGGACTAGCCAATCGATCCAACTTATTTCAACTCTCTAAAATGTATTGCATATTTACATTAACTGAAGAATTAAAACAAATAAAATGCATATTAATAAACTTATTTTTATAACCTCTGGACATCTAAGAACCATTTAATACTGACATGCTCGTTCAGCCCAGTTTTTTGTCTGCTGCAAAATTAATTTGCCGTTCTGTCTCTTTACACTGCTTTTGTAAGTGAACATGGGCAGGAATAATTTGAAGTCCATTTTAGAGAGCTCAAAAACACCAGAAAGTAATGTAGATATTGCTTATGGGACATACAAGTGTAACCGTTGTAAGTTTTGTAGATATATTGTTGATGCATCAAATATTTATATAAAACGTTTCAAGGTAGTAGTTTAGGCAAAAGGTTATTTTACTTGTAATTAATGTGGCAAAGTGCATTTAGCTTCCTATGAAATGTCAATTTTTATATAGGACAATATGAAAACTTTCCAAGAGAATATATGCACATATATCAGCCATTAAGAAACGTGACTACAGTAATGCTTTAGTAAAACATTCGACAATGCACGGATTTCAAAAAGTTAAAATCTGCAAATTCATTAATTTTAATACACATTTAGAGTGTAGAGAGACAGAATGGCAAATTAAGTTTGCGACAAAAAAAAAAAAAAAAAAAAAAAAAAAACTGGGCTGAATGAGCATATCAATATTAAATGTTTTTAGTAGCCCAAAGATTATAAAAACAAGTTTTATATTAACATATAGTTCTGAAAAAAATTACATAAGGATGGATGCATGAAATATGTTGAATTTGCAGGGAAAAATATGGTGATAAAGTTATAAACATTAAAAACAAAAATTATACAGTTAGTAAAGTTACTGTATTTGTTTGTGATGGTATTTTAGACAGGACTTAAGTAATATAATTTATTCCTGGAGAGATACGCAATTTAAATCTGAGAATCCATCGGGGCTCTTGTTCAGTTTGGAGTGTGATGTTCCCTCCCCTTATGGGCTGTAAAATAATTTTTTAAAATATGAAATTTTAAAGAATGAGTTCTGTTTCATTTATATGCTTATATACTGAATTGGTTAAAATTTTACACAATTTTTGATAAAAGCTGACATTCTTTCCCAGAGTTTCCTATTCTTTTTTTCTTTAAGTAACAAGCTGGACATTTACTGCAAGTTGCTAAGTAAATTAAATTCTTACACTTGCAGTTGCCATATGCTAAGATAGCAAAGAGTTTGTGTGTCACTGGACGTAAAAATTTTTTTCTGTGTTTACAGAACTACAGAGAACACAATTATTGCAAGTAAAAAGGTATAGTTGTGTACACTTACCATAAATGTAGATGTTAGAGTGTATTCACTGTTGCAGTCATTACATTTGGGTAATCTGCTGGCAGGTTGCCCTTAGTCGGCCTGAATATCAAAGTCTTGGGTCCTACGTCGGTTGCTGTCTCCTATTCCATGACATCAGGTCGTCAGGGGTATAAAACAAGCAGCCAACGCCATTTTCTTTAGTTTTTCTTGCCCCAGATGTCAGGTGCCTCCCAAATGGGGAGCAAATATATATTATATGCAATTGTAACAAACTTTACCTTCATCTAAAAGCAAATGCACCACAAAGGCTGTAGAATAAAGTGAAGGAAAGAGAAGTTCTAGAAAAAAGGGGGATGGTGGGTGGGGTAACCCGGACTGCAACAGTGAATACACTCAAGCATCTACATTTATGTTAAGTGTACAACTGTACTATGTTTTTCGTGTTTCACTGTTGCAGTCATTACATTTGGGTAGAATCCCAAAGCTACGGATGGGAGGCTGGAACTAAACAGCATTAGGAGCGGCTATAAGGCCCTGCAGAACTGCAGTGGCAAAGCCTGCCCTAGACTTAGGGAGGCAAGTGATCATGCTTTGTAAAAGTATGAACAGAACTCCAAGTAGCAGTTTCTAGAATGTCTTTGTTTGGAACCCCTCTGAGAAAAACTGCTGAGGTAGATGCAGCCCTGGTGTAATGTGACCGGATTCCCTTGGGCACCGGTTTACCATGATGCAAATAGCAGAAACAAATGCAGTGGCTTATCCACTTTGAAATAGTCTGCTTTGAAATAGCCTTTCCCTCTGATCTTGCAGGAAATGCTACCAGTAGCTGCTCAGACTTAGACATTTGGTCCTGTTTAAGTAGAATCTTAGTTGTCGGTGTACGTCCAAGGAATGCAGTATCCGCTCCCCCTGTTCTGCAAATTTGGGTAAAAAGTTGGCAGGTGAATAGTTTGGTTAAGAGTCACACTGGATACCACCTTAGGCATAAAGGAAGGATTGGTCCTGAGGGACACCCTGTCCGAGTAAAATGTAATGGGCTCCACGGCCATGAGGGCTTTTAGTTCTGAAACCCTTCTAACTGAAGTGATTTCCAGAAGGAAAGCTGTTTTCCAAGATAAAAACTTTCTATCCGCAGTAGCTGCTGGTTCAAATGGAGGTAGGGTGAGCTTTTCCAACACAAAATTGAGGTCCCATGCAGGAGTTGGCGATCTTCTGGGAGGCCTTAAATTTTTGGCCCCTCTAAGATACTGTTTTAGCAGAGGATGAGAAAAGATGGGAGGCTCTGTGTTGTAATACGCAGAGATGGCAGAGGCATGGATTTTTATAGATGAAAAAGATAGGCCCTTGTCAAGCATCTCAGTCAAGTACTGTAAAATCTGAAGAAAATTTGGCTTTGCTGTGTCAGTCCCTTGTGCTTGGTTCCAAGCACAGCATCTCTTCCATTTATCAGCATAAGATTTTCTAGTACTAGGCCTTCTGGCTTCCAAAATGACATCCATCACAGATTTAATGAGAGGTGGTGTTTGAATAATTACATGATCAGCCATGCGGCCAGGTTCAGAGTTTGGAGCTGATTGTGCAGAATTTGATTGTTCTGCTGAGACAGTAGATGAGGTATTGGAGGCAAGTACCAAGGAGGGAGTTGAGACATATTCCTTAGAAATGGGTACCAGTGCTGGAGAGGCCAGTCCGAGGCAATTAGGATCATTTTTGGTTTTTCCTGTCTGACCTTTAGTAAGACCTTGGGAAGAAGAGGCAGAGGAGGAAAGGTGCAGACTGATAGGTTTCTCCAACTGAAGGATAGGGCATCCACTTTCCGTGCTTGCCTGTGACAGGTCCTTGTGTAGAATTTGTCCAGTTGATAATTCTGGGGAGATGCAAACAGATCTATATCCGGGCTCCCCCATTTCTCTGTTATGCTGAAGACGTGTGGATCCAGTTTCCACTCGTGAGGGTCCATAAGATTTCTGCTTAGGTCTGCCAAAGTATTTTGTTTTCCTGGCAGGAACTGAGCTTGAAGATGTACTTGGTAAGTCAAGGCTGTGTCCCACAATGCCATGGCTAGTCTGCAAAGGGGGTAGGAATGTGTACCCCCCTGCTTATGTACCACATAACCATGGTGTTGTCCGTCTTTATCAGTAGTTGTCCTGGATGAAGTAAGTCCTTGAAGGCTGTCAGGGCATTCTGAACTAACATCTCTTTCTGGATGACATGCAGATGCATTTGGTTTGGGCTCCATATGCCCTGAATGCATCTCCCCGCCAGGTGGGCCCCCCAAGCATAGTCTGATGCATCTGTAGTTAGGGTTTGGGTGGCAGGGGGTAGAGTGAAAGACAGTCCCATGTTCTGGTGACATATCTCTGCCCACCAAAGAAACTCCTGTTGTAGGCAGGGAATGAGAGGAATCATTGTTTCCAGACTGCGACGGTGTTGACTCCATAAAATTTTTAGATACCACTGTAGTTTCCCCTCATATGCAGTCTTGCATATGGAATTAGTAGAATGCAGGATGCCATGAACCCCAAAGCCTGCAGAATTTGTCTTGCAGATAACTGGGTTTTTGTTGCCATCTGTTTGAAGTAGTCAGTTGCCTTTGTTTGTCTGGCGTAAGGTAAGCCAGAAGGGCAGTTGTATTCAAGCTTGCACCCAGGAATGTAATCTTTTGAGAGGGTACCAGTTGTGATTTCTTTTCATTTACTATGTACCCTAGGCATGTTAGAAGCCTTTTTACAAATGCCAGATGTCGATGAATGTCCTTGTTTTCTGCTTGAATGAGACAGTCGTCCAAGTAAGGATAGATTTGTATGCTTCTTTGTCTGCAAAATGCAATTACTGGTGCCAGACACTTTGTAAAGACCCTAAGCACAGTAGATAAACCAAAGGGCAGTGCAGAGAATTGGTAATGCATAAAACCAGCCTTGAAGTGGAGGTATCTTCTGCAAGATTCCCTTATTGGGATATGCAGGTATGCCTCTTTTAAGACTAGAGTCACTAGCCAAGCGTTCCTGCCCAGCATGGGCAGAAGCTGCTGCAAAGTCAGCATTTTAAATTTTGGTTTGTCCAAGAATGTGTTCAAAATCGATAAATCCAGTATTGGGTGGCAGACATGGTCTTTTTTGGGTACCAAGAACAGTCTCAAGTAAAGCCCTTGTCCTTTTTCCTGTTCTGGTACTGGCTGACAGCCCCCATATCCATGAGGGATGTAACTTGTTTCTGTGCTTCTGCCCATTGATTTTGTGGCAGATCTGGCCAACCACTTGGAATTGGCATGGTATGGAAATGAAATCTGTATCCCAGGGATACTATGTTTAATACCCACTTGTCCTGGGTTATTAACTGCCAATTTTGAGCAGGAAGTGCTAGTTATCCCCCTAAGGGGGGGTGCCAAAAGATAAGTGCTTGGTGATGGCAGAGGGAAGTCATTGAGACCATTTACTGTAGGGTTGTGCTTTGTTTCCTCTAGATTTGGAGGTAGAGGCACCCCATTGCTTTGACCTGTAAAAACCCTGTAATTGGTATCTAGAGCCTTTTGAGCACCTGGATTTGCCCCTTGAGGCTCTGTCAGACACAGGAAAGGACCGATTTTGTGTAGAACAGTGTCTACTGAATCTTGGTGGCTGCACTTGTAAGAAGTCTTTTACAGTTTGCATAGACTAAGCTTGGTCTTCCATTTTCTTTAAAACGTCTTCTGCCTTATTACTAGAGTATCATGCTGTAAAGGTGCATCCAACAATTTAGCTTTAACATGATCAGGCAGATTTTGCTCCTTGAGCCAGGCATGCCTTCTAATCACAGATCCAGTAACTGTAGCCCTGCAGGAGGCATCCAAAAAATCAAAACCACATTGCAAAGCATGCTTTCCAACTAGTTCTGCTGCATGTAATAATTCTTGTAAGTCTTTATTTTCCACACATTCAGAAATCAACATTTTCTGTTTCAATAATCCCATAACATGCTGTTGATATCTAAGCATATGAAACTGGCAAATTGCCAAAGTTGCAGACGTATACACCTTCTTTCCCCATCTATCCAGCACCCTGGAATCTCTATCAGAGGGGGTAAGATTCTTCGCTGTTGAGGCCTTTACACCTTTGGGACCCTGTGAGATAGTTTCAGGGTCAGCAGCAGGATTTTTGAATAAAGATTTGTGAGAGTCAGGAACCCTGCAATATCTGTCTGGCTTGCTAGGAGCCAGAGGTAGGGAATCTGGAGTCGTGCTTGATTTCAAAAACACACCAACAATGTCTAATACAGGAGGTATGGCCAAAGGCCTATGCTGAGGAAGAAGGAAATCCCTAAGCCTATTTTTTGATTCTGAGAAATCTTGACTCTCCCAATGCAAATGTTCCCTCAAAGTATGCAAGGTTTCTCCAAAAGAATAATCTTCAGGAGGAGATGCAGATGGGATGGATTCCTCCATCTGAATCCTCATAGGGTGGTATAGAAAATTCCTGATCAGAACAAACAGAAACCTGATCTGAAGATTCATAATCAGTGTCTTGCCTAGGCCTCTTATCAGGGGGGCGGGGGGTTGGGAACCCCTGATCAAGGTAGTTAAGTCTTCAGATATTTTGATAATCTGTTTTTTGGGCATAGAGGCCTGAGTACGTGGCTCATGCGTCTGTTTTTTTAGCCTTAGAAGTTGCTTTTGTCTGTTTTTGAAGCTGGTGTCCGTTTTATATAGAAATGCTGAGGCCTGAAAACACCCTCAGAAGCCGGTGCCTGCTCAGCAGCTCCAGACCCATACAAGGGAGAGACATCAGTGGGTACAATATTTTGAGAATCTCATGGCATGCCGGACTCCACATGGGTCTCGGTACAGGCCCGCAACTTGAAAGTTAGCTGGTATCAGGGGCTGCGAAAGCACCTCACTGAGAACTGGCAACTGGCTTAGGAGAAGCTTCGTCAGTTTTGGACCTCGACTGCGTCTGTCCTTTTCTTTGCGTTTTTTTGTGAACTCCGGTAGTCGGATTGCTATCAGACGACATTTCAGGGTAGTTAAATCTGTTTCCAAAATATTGTGAAGCAACGATATACCGACGCTTAAGTGCATTGGTTAAATCTAGCACAAAACCGACAGCAAAGCACATTATGATCTGGGCCTAGGCAAGGAATACAGTACAAATGGAAATCCTTATGAGGTATTTGCTTCCCACAAGTAATGCAATTATTAACTTTTACTGACATCGGTAAGGAAGAAGAAAAAGTTTCCCCAACGGGGTACTTAGCTTTAATTGAAGACTTTGGTTCTGAAACTCGAATGCAAAAATTTCAGGAGTCGGCCGACCGGCACTTGCGAACTGCTTCTGCCTCAGGCACCATGCTGCAAGAAAGACTGAAGAAAATGGCGTCGGCTGCATGTTTTATACCCCTGACGACCTGATGTCATGGAAGAGGAGACAGCAACCGACGCAGGACCCAAGACTTTGACATTCAGGCCGACTGAGGGCAACCTGCCAGCAGATTACCCAAATGTAATGACTGCAACAGTGAAACATGAAGAACATCTCATGACTATTGCTCTTAAAATTAAATTGGGTAGTTAGTTCTTTATAACAGAGCATATTTTTTAGATTGGTTGATCTTTTACAACTGAAAAATGGTTGCTCTGTGACTGCTGTTAGTAGTTCTGGTATTCCCAAATAAAACTGGCAAATATCTAGATATGTTTTCTTATTTTAGGACCGTTACTGTTATAGGTCATACTAACCCCTAAATTTATTCGGATGTTTGGTAGTAGCTTTGCTCTCAACTGTTAAAAAAGGTCTGGATATTGTGTCACTTTTATTCAAGACATCCTTTTGTATACTGTCTACAACGCAAGGCTTGTATTCTCTTTCCTTAAAATACACGATGTAGCTGTAGAGATTAGTCAGTCTTCAGTATTAAGCCTTGCTATCCTTAAACACTGATTTCGTACTATATTTTTATATATGTGTTGTGGATGCATACTGGTCCTGTGTAAATAATTGTATGCTTGCATTCCTTTCTTATACAGAGGTATTTATTTGTGAGAGCTCATTTTTACTTTAAGTATTGTCTAAGAAATTGATAGTGGAAGGAGACAGTACAGTCTTAAAATGCAAATACTTAGATGTGCTAGCGATAAATGCATGAAATTCTGTATATTCAGACCCTTGCCAAATAAGGAAAGGTCATTCACAAATCATTTATAAAACGTTCTACCTCTACATGGATTCATACAATTAAATAAGTGGGACCTCTCCCATTGAAACATGACAATGTTGGCATAGGTGCTGGCAACATGGCTACCTATTGCCACACTTTTCATTTATTGGTAAAGTTGTCAAAAAATGAAAACATTAACCAAGTGTCAGCAGCTCACATCACATTAATTTTAACCTATGCAAAGTCTGAAAACAAGTTGTCCATACTCATTAGGAATCAGTGTGAATAAAGAATAAAGGTGGAAAAGACAAAGTCCTTGCAACTATTTGAGGTGGATCACTGACAGCTGAATAAAGTCTTTTACAAATAAGAGTAAATGCTGTTGAAAGATGGTTCTTGAGTTCCAAATCCATGCATTTCAAGACTGGTTCTGTGATCCACCCACGAGATGACACTATGGGTCTTAACAGAAGCAGTGGTGGATTAGTGGAATTCCACAGACAAATGGAATTTAAGTCAATTGTATACAGATATTTATATAATTCATCAATACGTCCTAAAGAAAGCATCTCATAGTTTTCTAGAGCCATCAGTGGTGATCCCATGAATTATTAGTCAATCTGTTTGTATTAATCCATTTTAAGTTGGTGGTATAACTTAACAGTCTGTGTTCATCATCACAGTTCCACCTCCTTTGTCAGGCTGTTTATGATTTCCTTATTGTTAAAGAATGGAGTACTTCAGTCTCTACTGTTGTCAAATTAAAGAACTTAAAATGTCACCAGTCTTAGCAAGACTATAAATTTCTTCTACTGCTTTCTCGAATGGTGATACTACTGGTTTCTGGTTTGACAAGAAAGCACTACTATTTTTAAGAATGTTTTATGTACATTCTAAACTGCTAAACATTATTTTAAGATCTGACAATCTGCTGAATTGTTTTAATTCTAACAATTTAGGTATAGCCACTTGCTTAGCAGGTACGAAGTTAAAACCCTTCGTAACATGGAGTATTTAGCTTTTTTAAAACATGAGTAGAAATATTAAATACAGTGAATGTTCTTGGTCTCAGCCTTTCAGTTGGCTCTGGGTTACTGGTCGCATGTTCTGCTGTTGCTCCAGTTTGTTCCAGTAGCTTCTTTCACTCGCTCCTGGCTCTGTAATTGGTAGCAGATTCTCCCCCAGTATTGTCAGGTCTAAAGGGTCTAGGGCCGATATGCTGTTGGTGTCTACAAAGTACAGTTTTGTACCTACCATAAATGTAGATGTTCGAGGATCCACATTGCTGCAGTCCTAACTATTGGGTAGTCCGCTGTCCCAGTCGGCCCGAATACCAAAGTATATGGCTGACGTCGGTCAAGGCGCATTAGACTGACGTCAGTACGTCAGGGTACTAATGCGCATGACCGACGTCATATCCTCAGTCTTTTCTTGCCCCAGATGTCAGAAGACCCTAAAAAGACAAGGCCAAAACCAAAAACTCCAAACATTCCTGCACCAAAATATGTACAATATATACAAAATTACCAGAGTATAACCTCACCTACACAACCACCCCTAAACACAGAGGGAAGGAGGGAGGTAAATTGGACTGCAGCAATGTGGATCCTCGAACATCTACATTTATGGTAGGTACAAAACTGTACTATGTTCTTCATTCCACATTGCTGCAGTCCTAACTATTGGGTAGAATCCCAAAGCAGAGGTAAGGGAGGCTGGCAAATCATAAGGAAGCAGGAGCTGACAACATGCCTTGCAAAATAGCTGTGGCAAAACCAGCCCTAGATTTAGAGTAGAGAGGAAGGTGATAATGCTTAGAGAAAGTATGCACTGAACTCCAAGTAGCTGCCTCCAAAATATCCTTAGTTGCCACCCCCTTAGAAATGCTGTTGAAGTGGCAGTAGCCCTAGTGGAATGAGGCCTAATCCCAGCTGGAATCTCCTTGCCATGATGGGAATAACAAAATGCAATGCAAAACCCAATCCACTTAGAAATAGTTTGTTTTGACACAGGCTTGCCCTGAGAACTCAAAGCAAAAGAAACAAACAACTGCTGAGACTGCCTAAAATCCTTAGTCCTGCTTAAATAATAACGCAATTGCCTGTGTACATCTAAAGTGTGCAAAATCTTTTCCCCTTTATTTTGGGGATCTGCATAAAAAGTAGGCAAATGAATAGTTTGGTTTAAAGCCACACTAGAAACCACCTTAGGCATAAAGGAAGGATTAGTACGTAATGATACCCTATCCTTATGAAAAATCAAAAAAGGCTCTACCGCCATAAGGGCCTGCAATTCAGAAAAGTACAGTTTTGTACCTACCATAAATGTAGATGTTCGAGGATCCACATTGCTGCAGTCCTAACTATTGGGTAGTCCGCTGTCCAGTCGGCCCAAATACCAGAGTATATGGCTGACGTCGGTCAGGGCGCATTAGACTGACGTCAGTACGTCAGGGTACTAATGCGCATGACCGACGTCATATCCTCAGTCTTTTCTTGCCCCAGATGTCAGAAGACCCTAAAAAGACAAGGCCCAAAATACCTGCACCAAAAATATGTACAATATATACAAAAATATATACAAAAATATCAGCATATAACCTCACCTACACAACCACCCCTAAAACACAGAGGGGAAGGAGGGAGGGTAAATTGGACTGCAGCAATGTGGATCCTCGAACATCTACATTTATGGTAGGTACAAAACTGTACTATGTTCTTCATTCCACATTGCTGCAGTCCTAACTATTGGGTAGAATCCCAAAGCAGAGGTAAGGGAGGCTGGCAAATCATAAAGAAGCAGGAGCTGACAACATGCCTTGCAAAACAGCTGTGGCAAAACCAGCCCTAGACTTAGAGTAGAGAGGAAGGTGATAATGCTTAGAGAAAGTATGCACTGAACTCCAAGTAGCTGCCTCCAAAATATCCTTAGTTGCCACCCCTTAGAAATGCTGTTGAAGTGGCAGTAGCCCTAGTGGAATGAGGCCTAATCCCAGCTGGAATCTCCTTGCCATGATGGGAATAACAGAATGCAATGCAAAACCCAATCCACCTAGAAATAGTTTGTTTTGACACAGGCTTGCCCTGAACTCAAAGCAAAAGAAACAAACAACTGCTGAGACTGCCTAAAATCCTTAGTCCTGCTTAAATAATAACGCAATTGCCTGTGTACATCTAAAGTGTGCAAAATCTTTTCCCCTTTATTTTGGGGGTCTGCATAAAAAGTAGGCAAATGAATAGTTTGGTTTAAAGCCACACTCGAAACCACCTTAGGCATAAAGGAAGGATTAGTACGTAATGATACCCTATCCTTATGGAAAATCAAAAAGGGCTCTACTGCCATAAGGGCCTGCAACTCAGACACCCTTCTTGCAGAAGTAATAGCCAACAGAAAAGCAGTCTTCCATGACAAGTATTTCAATTCAGCAGTAGCCGCAGGCTCAAAAGGTTGTAGAGTAAGTTTTTCCAACACAAAATTGAGATCCCAAGCAGGAGTAGGAGCTCTACGTGGGGGTCTTCTATTCTTTGCCCCTCTAAGAAACTGCTTGAACAAAGGATGCGAAAACAATGGTGGGTCACAATCATAGTGAGCTGAAATTGCTGCAGCATGAATCTTAATGGAAGAGAAGGACAAACCTTTGTCCAATAACTCAGTAAGATATTGAAGAGCCACACTCAAATTAGGCTCAGAAATCTCCAAATTCTTTGCTGTACTCCAAAATAAAAACCTCTTCCATTTTTCTGCGTACACTTTCCTTGTACTAGGTCTTCTAGCTTCCATAATCACATTTAAAACTTGTTGAGGAAGTTGAGACCTGCTGTGTTTCAACACAGAATATGCCAGGCTGTTAGATGAAGAGAGTGAAGCTTGACATTGAGCAGATGACCGTCCTTCTGAGATAACAGATGTGGAATCAAAGGTAAAGGCCATGGAGGCTTCCTTACCAGACTCCTTAGTAGTGGGTACCAGTGTTGCGAGGCCAATCTGGAGCTATTAAAATCATCCTTGGCTTGTCTTGTCTGACCTTTAAGAGCACCTTTGGAAGAAGAGGCAGAGGTGGAAAGGCATACACATGAAGATTTTTCCAACTGAAAGAAAGAGCATCCACTTTCCAAGCTGTGTGATGAAACCCCTTTGTGCAAAACTTTGGCAGCTGGTGGTTTAGTGGAGAAGCGAACAGATCTATGTCTGGAGTTCCCCATGACACTGTCAATTTCTGAAATACATGAAGATCCAGTTTCCACTCGTGGGGATCCATGATTTGTCTGCTTAACACATCTGCTAAGGAGTTCTGTGCTCGGCAGAAACCTTGCCTGAAGAGTTAGTTGCAAGCTGAGCGCAGTCTCCCATAAAATCATTGCTTGCCTGCATAGAGGATAAGAATGTGTTCCCCTTGTTTGTTGATGTACCACATGACAGTTGTGTTGTCTGTTAGAATCAACACCTGCCCTGGAAGAAGTAACTCCTTGAAAGCCATTAATGCAAACTGGACTGCTAACATCTCCTTCATGTTGATATGTAGATGCTGTAGTCTGGCAGGCCACTTGTCTTGTATCCATTTTCCATTTAGATGAGCTCCCCAAGCAATGTCCGAGGCATCTGTCGTTAAAATCTGACTCGCCTCTGGCCAGGTCACAGAGAGTCCCTTGTTTAGGTGACATTCCTGAGCCCACCACAAAAATTCTTTTTGAAGGCAAGGTATTATTTGAATGACAGTGTCCAAATCCTGGCAGTGCTGTGTCCATACATTTTTGAGATACCATTGCAGCTTCCTCATATGCAGTTTGGCATTGGGAAGCACCAGAATACAAGATGCCATGAACCCTAATGCTTGAAGGACTGTCCTTGCAGTCAGCACGGACTGATGAGATAGTTGATGGAAGTAAAGGGATAGACCCTTTTGTTTGTCCGGGGTTAAAAAGGCCATCTGGGCTGCTGTATTCAGTCTCACACCCAGAAAGCACATGTCTTGAGAGGGTACTAGACTGGACTTTATTTCGTTCACAGAATACCCTAGGCATCTTAGCACTGCTATAACATATTCCAGATGCTGTAGATGGTCTTCTTTTTCTTGAGCCAGAATCAGGCAGTCGTCCAAGTAAGGATAGATTTGAATTCCTTTTAGCCTGAAGTAAGCTATCACTGGAGCCAGAACCTTTGTGAATACTCTGGGCGCAGTAGATAAGCCAAAGGGCAATGCAGAGAACTGATAATGAGAATTTCCAGCTCGAAAACGCAGATACTTCCTGCAACTTAGTCTTATAGGCACATGAAGGTAAGCTTCCTTGAGATCTAAAGTTACCATCCAGTGATCTTTGCCCAGCAGAGGTAAAAGCTGTTGTAACGTCAACATCTTGAACTTGGGAATGTCCAGATAAGTGTTGAGGATAGATAAATCCAAAATTGGTCTCCACGTGTTCCCCTTCTTTGGTACTAGGAACAGGCGAGAATAAAAACCTAGGCCCCTTTCTGATACAGGGACTGGCTGAATGGCCCCTATTTGGAGTAACAGAGAAATTTGCTTGTGAGCCTCTTTCCTTTGTGGAGGTGGAACGTCTGGCATGCCTTTGAAAGGGGACAATGTATGGAAATAAAACCTGTAACCGTGGTGAATGATATCCAACACCCATCTGTCTTGAGTAATTAAATCCCAATTTTCTTTGAAAAGAGACAGTCTTCCTCCCAAAGGAGCTGCCAGACGAGAATCTACTGGCAGCTGAAAAGGCAGGTCATTGGGTCTGTTTACGAAAGGACTGACCCCTGCCCTCACCAGAAGTCTGAGCAGGTGAACTCCCTGTTCTAGGCCTAAAAGAACCTTGAGCTCTGCCCCTACCACGTCTAGACCTACCCCTAGACTGGGGATCATAAGCAGGATATGTCCATCCCTTAGTAGGCCAATTTCTACTAAACTTCGGTGGCTGCACCTGCAAAAAATCTTTAACAGTTTGCATAGACTTAGCTTTTCCTCCATTTTCTTCAAAACTGCTTCCACAGGCGAACCAAACAACACATCAGACTGTAAAGGAGCATCCAAAATCCTTGTCTTAACATGCTCAGCTAAATTCTGATCCCTCAACCAGGCATGCCTGCGAAGAACAGAACTAGTGGCAGCCACCCTCGAGGAGGCCTGTACAGCATCAAAACCACATTGCAAAGAATGCTTACCCACTTGTTCAGACACATGAACTAAATCCAGCAACTCTTTACACTCAATATCTTCCGCCAAAGCATCCACCTTAGATTTCAGTTGTGAAAGGAGATAATTTTGATATTTTAGCATATGAAACTGACAATTCAACGCCCTCATGGCTAAAGTGGAAGAAGTATACACTTTCTTTCCCCATCTATCCAAGGCCCTTGCCTCTTTATCAGTGGGAACAGGGTTTTTAACCACAGAGGCCTTAACACCTTTAGGTCCCTGAGAAACAGTTTCCGGGTCTGCCCTAGGACTCTTAAAAAGATACTTATGAGCTTCAGGTACCCTATAGTACCTATCAGGTTTAACAGGAGCAGGAGGCAAAGAATCAGGGTTCAGGGAAGCCTCTGCAAAAACATCTTCCACCACATTCAACACAGGAGGTATAGCTAAGGGCCTATGCTGGGGTAAAAACAAGAATTCCCTAAGCCTTTTCCTGGAATCAGAGTAATCCTGGCCTTCCCATTTAAAGTGCTCCCTCATGGAATGCAGAGTCTCTGAAAATGAGAAATCCTCAGGAGGAGAAGCTGTAGGAGTGGAATCATCCACATCAGAATCAGAATAAGGAGGATACTCCTGCAAATCTTCCGCAGAAGTCTCAGAAGCCTCTGAACACTGTTCAAAACTATCAAACTCAGGTTCCACCCTAGGCCTCTTATCAGGAGGGGGCATAGAACCTCTAATCATAGTAATCAAATCTTCTGCCATTTTAAGCATATGTTTCTTAGGCACAGAACCTGAAGTGCTAGGAGAAGCCCCCACTGAAGCTAAACTTGGCCTACCTCTCAAAGAAGTTTTGGAAACAGAAGGAGAGGCTCTAACTACCTTGGGAAGAGAGGGAAGCACAGTTACCTGAGAAGCCCCCTCAGCCTGGCCTACCTCCTGAGAAGGCACATCCTGTAACAGTAAAGTCTCTGCCTGAGACTCCAAAGAAACTCCTGGCAAAACCTCTGGCTCCACTGAGCCTTCTAAAGAACCGACGTCCGGGACTGCCGGTTCATCAACCCTAGGCTTCGCTGTTTTGTCCTTGCGCTTCTTGGACGAAGCGGGCGTCGGAGCATCCGATGGCATTTTATAATTGCAACGCTTCCCAAACACTAACCTGGCACAGTCTAACCTTCTCTTAATAGTGCGTTTGTTAAACCTAGCACAAGAGCGGCATCCAACAACGTCGTGCTCAGGCCCTAAACAAGGTATACACAAGGTATGGTAATCCCTATGAGGTATCTGTTTCCCACAAGAAATACAGTTATTCACTTTTTCTGACATCCGGTTAAATACTGAGGCAAGAAAAAACCAAAATGTTCCCCAACGGGGTACTTAGCCAACTCTGATTCGGTCTGAAACTCCAACTTCGGAAATATTTCAGAACGCCAACCTGCACTCGCAAAACTGCTTCTGCATCGGACCATGCGGCAAAAAAGACTGAGGATATGACGTCGGTCATGCGCATTAGTACCCTGACGTACTGACGTCAGTCTAATGCGCCCTGACCAACGTCAGCCATATACTCTGGTATTCGGGCCGACTGGACAGCGGACTACCCAATAGTTAGGACTGCAGCAATGTGGAATGAAGAACATCCCTTCTTGCAGAAGTAATGGCCAACAAAAAAGCAGTCTTCCATGACAAGTATTTCAATTCAGCAGTAGCCGCAGGCTCAAAAGGTTGTAGAGTAAGTTTCTCCAACACAAAATTGAGATCCCAAGCAGGAGTAGGAGCTCTACGTGGGGGTCTTATATTCTTTGCCCCTCTAAGAAATTGCTTGAACAAAGGATGCGAAAACAATGGTGGGTCACAATCATAGTGAGCTGAAATTGCTGCAGCATGAATCTTAATGGAAGAGAAAGACAAACCTTTGTCCAATAACTCAGTAAGATATTGAAGAGCCACACTCAAATTAGGCTCAGAAATCTCCAAATTGTTTGCTGCACTCCAAAATAAAAATCTCTTCCATTTTTCTGCGTACACTTTCCTTGTACTAGGTCTTCTGGCTTCCAAAATCACATTTAAAACTTGTTGAGGAAGTTGAGACCTGCTGTGTTTCAAAACAGAATATGCCAGGCTGTTAGATGAAGAGAGTGAAGCTTGACATTGAGCAGGTGACCGTCCCTCTGAGACAACAGGTGTGGAATCAAAGGTAAAGGCCATGGAGGCTTCCTTACCAGACTCCTCAGTAATGGGTACCAGTGTTGCCGAGGCCAATCTGGAGCTATCAAAATCATCCTTGGCTTGTCTTGTCTGACCTTTAGGAGCACCTTTGGGAGAAGAGGCAGAGGTGGAAAGGCATACACATGAAGATTTTTCCAACTGAAAGAAAGAGCATCCACTTTCCAAGCTGTGTGATGAAACCTCTTTGTGCAAAACTTTGGCAGCTGGTGGTTTAGTGGAGAAGCGAACAGATCTATGTCTGGAGTTCCCCATGACACTGTCAATTTTCGAAATACATGAAGATCCAGTTTCCACTCGTGGGGATCCATGATTTGTCTGCTTAACACATCTGCTAAGGAGTTCTGTGCTCGGCAGAAACCTTGCCTGAAGAGTTAGTTGCAAGCTGAGCGCAGTCTCCCATAAAATCATTGCTTGCCTGCACAACGGGTAAGAATGTGTTCCCCCTTGTTTGTTGATGTACCACATGACAGTTGTGTTGTCTGTTAGAATCAACACCTGCCCTGGAAGAAGCAACTCCTTGAAAGCCATTAATGCAAATTGGACTGCTAACATCTCTTTCATGTTGATATGTAGATGCTGTAGTCTGGCAGGCCACTTGTCTTGTATCCACTTTCCATTTAGATGAGCTCCCCAAGCAATGTCTGAGGCATCTGTCGTTAGAATCTGACTCGCCTCTGGCCGGGTCACAGAGAGTCCCTTGTTTAGGTGACATTCCTGAGCCCACCACAAAATTCCTTTTGAATGCAAGGTATTATTTGAATGACAGTGTCCAAATCCTGGCAGTGCTGTGTCCATACATTTTTGAGATACCATTGCAGCTTCCTCATATGCAGTTTGGCATTGGGAAGCACCAGAATACAAGATGCCATGAACCCTAAGGCTTGAAGGACTGTCCTTGCAGTCAGCCCGGACTGAAGAGATAGTTGATGGAAGTAACTGGAAAGATTCTTTTGTTTGTCCGGGGTTAAAAAGGCCATCTGGGCTGCTGTATTCAGTCTCACACCCAGAAAGCACATGTCTTGAGAGGGTACTAGACTGGACTTTATTTCGTTCACAGAATACCCTAGGCATCTTAGCACTGCTATCACATATTCCAAATGCTGTAAAAGGTCTTCCTTTTCTTGAGCCAGAATCAGACAGTCGTCCAAGTAAGGATAGATTTGGATTCCTTTTAGCCTGAAGTAAGCTATCACTGGAGCCAGAACCTTTGTGAATACTCTGGGCGCAGTGGATAAGCCAAAGGGCAATGCAGAGAACTAATAATGAGAATCTCCATCTCGAAAACGCAGATACTTCCTGCAACTTAGTCTGATAGGCACATGAAGGTAAGCTTCCTTGAGATCTAAAGTTACCATCCAGTGATCTTTGCCCAGCAGAGGTAAAAGCTATTGTAACGTCAACATTTTGAACTTGGGAATGTCCAGATAAGTGTTGAGGATAGATAAATCCAAAATTGGTCTCCACGTGTTCCCCTTCTTCGGTACTAGGAACAGGCGAGTAAAATCCTAGGCCCCTTTCTGGCACAGGAACTGGCTGAATGGCCCCTATTTGGAGCAACAGAGAAATTTGCTTGTGAGCCTCTTTTCTTAGTAGAGGAGGAATGTCTGGCATGCCTTTGAAAGGAGGCAAGGTATGGAAATAAAACCTGTAACCGTGGTGAATGATATCCAAAACCCATCTGTCTTGGGTAATTAAATCCCAATTTTCTTTGAAAAGAGCCAGCCTTCCTCCCAAAGGTGCTGCCAGGCGAGAATGTACTGGCAGCTGAAAAGGTAGGTCATTGGGTCTGTTTACGAAAGGACTGACCCCTGCCCTCACCAGAAGTCTGAGCAGGTGAACTCCTGTTCTAGGCCTAAAAGAACCTTGAGCTCTGCCCCTACCACGCCTAGACCTACCCCTAGACTGGGAATCATAAGCAGGATATGTCCATCCCTTAGAAGGCCAATTTCTACTAAACTGGAGGCTGCACCTGCAAAAATCCTTAACAGTTTGCATAGACTTAGCCTTGTCCTCCATTTTCTTTAAAACTGCTTCCACAGGCGAACCAAACAACACATCAGACTGTAAAGGAGCATCCAAAATCCTTGTCTTAACATGCTCAGCTAAATTCTGATCCCTCAACCAGGCGTGCCTACGAAGAACAGAACCAGTGGCAGCCACCCTCGAGGAGGCCTGCACAGCATCAAAACCACACTGCAAGGAATGCTTACCCACCTGTTCAGACACATGAACTAAATCCTGCAACTCTTTACACTCAATACCTTCTGCCAGAGCATCCACCTTAGACTTCAATTGTGAAAGGAGATAATTCTGATATTTTAACATGTGAAACTGACAATTCAACGCCTCATGGCTAAAGTGGAAGAAGTACACACTTTCTTTCCCCATCTATCCAAAGCCCTTGCCTCTTTATCAGGAGGAACAGGATTTTTAACAACAGAAGCCTTCACACCTTTAGGCCCCTGAGAGACAGTTTCGGGTCTGCCCTAGGACTCTTAAAAGATACTTATGAGCTTCAGGCACCCTATAGTACCTATCCGGTTTAACTGGGGCAGGAGGCAAAGAATCAGGATTCAGGGAAGCCTCTGCAAAAACATCTTCCACCACATTCAGAACAGGAGGTATAGCTAAAGGCCTATGCTGGGGTAAAACAAGAATTCCCTAAGCCTCTTCCTGGAATCAGAGAAATCTTGACCTTCCCATTTAAAATGCTCCCTCATGGAATGCAGAGTCTCTGAAAATGAAAAATCCTCAGGAGGAGAAGCTGAAGGAGTAGAATCATCCACATCAGAATCAGAATAAGGAGGATACTCCTGCAAGTCTTCAGTCAAGACTCAGAAGCCTCGAACACTGCTCAAAACTCTCAAACTCAGGTTCCACCCTAGGCCTCTTATCAGGAGGGGGCATAGAACCTCTAATCATAGTAATCAAATCTTCTGCCATTTTAAGCATATGTTTCTTAGGCAAAGACCCTGAAGCACTAGGAGAAACCCCCACTGAAGTTAAACTTGGCCTGCCTCTCAAAGAAGCCTTGGAAACAGAAGGGGAGGCTCTAACCACCTTAGGAAGAGAGGGAAGAACAGCCACCTGAGAAGCCCCTTCAGCCTGGCCTACTTCCTGAGAGGACACATCCTGTAACAGTAAAGTCTCTCCCTGAGACTCCAAAGAAACTCCTGGCACAACCTCCGGCTCCACTGAGCCTTCTAAAGAACCGGCGTCCGGGACTGTCGGTTCTTCCACTCTAGGCTTTGCTGCTTTGTCCTTGCGCTTTTTGGCCGAAGCGGGCCGGAGCATCCGACGGCATTTTATAATTACAACGCTTCCCAAAACTAACCTGGCACAGTCTAACCTTCTCTTAATAGTGCGTTTGTTAAATCTAGCACAAGAGCGGCATCCAACAACGTCGTGCTCAGGCCCTAAACAAGGTATACACAAAGTATGGTAATCCCTATGAGGTATCTGTTTCCCACAAGAAATACAGTTATTCACTTTTTCTGACATCCGGTTAAATACTGAGGCAAGAAAAACCAAAATATTCCCCAACGGGGTACTTAGCCAACTTTGATTCGGTCTGAAACTCTGACTTCAGAAACTTTCAGAACGCCAACCTGCACTCGCAAAACTGCTTCTGCATCGGACCATGCGGCAAAAAAGACTGAGGATATGACGTCGGTCATGCGCATTAGTACCCTGACGTACTGACGTCAGTCTAATGCGCCTTGACCGACGTCAGCCATATACTTTGGTATTCGGGCCGACTGGGACAGCGGACTACCCAATAGTTAGGACTGCAGCAATGTGGAATGAAGAACATCGGTCCTGTACTGTTGAGGCTGTGGAGTGTCACTCATTACTTTGGTAGCACCATTCTTGGTTTGACGTCAAGTGTCATGTGTTGATTTTACTGAAGTGCTTTTGAGCCAGGAAAAAACACTTCCCAATTTAAAAGTCTGATGTCCTGTCATAACTTCCTTTCTTTTGGTTTCTATTAGCCTCTGTTCAAAGGCCAATGTTCTATCAATTGTTTCCTGCAAAAGAGAAAAATGGCCATTTAGTTTGATATAGGAGAGTAATTCCGTATAAATGCTCTCCACATCTTCTTTCAATTATCTCTCTATGGTCTCAATAAATGCCAGCATTATTTCCAAGTACTGAAATGAAGAAGGCATTTTAAGGGTTTTAAGTCCTCGTGGCACAATTTTACATTGTAAGTAAATATTAAAGCTGAGGTGCTGCCACTGTAAGCACTTGAAGGTCAAAGTTATTTGTTCAAAATGTTGTAGTTTCACAATATTGGTCTAATAGGTGGGAGGTATTCTCCATTGTAACAAGACATTCCTCAAACCCCATTAACAGCCACATTTGTGATGTCTGATATGGGAAGAAACAATCTAACTGGCATGTTACTGGATGAAGGAATTCCAATTCTGCTCCTGTCCAACACACCCACCGGTAAAAGCACCAGTACATAAAAATAATCAGTATTAGTGTGGTGACAAGTCAGGCACTGTAGAAACCAGTCAAATTAAGACAGTAGAAAAAAAATACATCAGCCAGCTTTTGAATAGTGTTTTGTGGTTTGTATGCATGTTGATAAAACTTGTAAAATGGGAAGTAAAATGTAAGAAGGGAAATACTTTGGACAAAAATGTGAAAAATAGTACAGTTGGGGAAGCAATTAAATGTATGGCTAAAGCTGCTGCTGGACAGAAGGGATTAGAATAAATACAGAAAAAAAAGGGGCAAACTGAGAACTGGGACTGAAAAATTACAGAGTGCAGGATAATTACGTCCGACTATGCATTTATAGAAGTGGGGAAATTCCAACAGGAATATATACCTTTGGTATGTAAAAGAATAGCTATAAGGTTTAGGGACAGAGCAATTGCCGAGACTATTTGCTAAGGTGAAGGGAAGCTTCATGGTGATGTGCTATAGCTGTTGCTGGTTGATACAACTAATGGAAAAACAGTTTAATGTTACACATACATTAAAGAACTGTTTGTAAACAGTAGGAACTGAGTGGGTACCAGAGTTAAAGATGTTAATATTTGCACTGGATGTGACAAGGGTGGACAGGATTAGGAATAGGTATATTAGAGGGTCAGCCCAGGTTGAAAGGTTTGGGGACAAAGCCAGAGAGGCAAGATTACGCTGGTTTGGACATGTGTTCAGGAGGGATGCAGACTATATTGGGAAAAGGATGCTAAGGAGGAAGCTGCCAGGTAACAGGATAAGAGGAAGGTCTAAGATAAGGTTTATGGATATGGTGAGATGACATGCAGGTGATTGGTGAGAGAGCAAGATGCAGAGGACAGGAAGAAATGGAAACATGATCCACTGTGGCGACCCCTAATGGGAGCAGCCGAAAGATGGAGGAACTGAGTGGGTGCCGCTTGATGGAAATGCCTCTTCCAGTCAGGCGAGGACCATGTAAAGTAAATGGAGTGAATGGGCTTAGGACCTTAAACAACTCTGCTAATACTGAAGAAAAAAAAAATAACTAAAAGGAACTGCAGTCAGTACTAGCACATCACTGGAAGAGTCTAGAGGAAAAATATCTGGGTTCTGCGAAAAGTAGGCTCTGATGCAGATTTGGTCGGATCGTAACAAGTTTTGGATCAGATTTCTGTATTTTCTTAGGAGGCTCCAAAGAGGAAGAGGCAGAAGACTCTGAAGGTTTAGACCTCCTCAATGGATCTTTAGCTGTCTGTTGGGGGATTGAGCCCCAGTGAAGGCTTCAGAAAAAGTAGTGGGCAGCAAACCCTTTAATATTTATCCTATCAGCAAGAGTACAAGGGCTAAACTTATTGCAAATGCTGGAATTTATCTTTAAATGATCTGGGCCCAAGCAGTAGATGCGAAGAGAATGGGCATCAGAGAGGCAATTTGTGCCCACACATCACATTTCTTGAATCCTAAAGGACCATTTTCAGACATCTTGTGAGAGCGAGATTAAGCCCAAAAAAACACAACTTTTTTTAAATTCTAGGAAAAGACAGAACAGATAAATATTACTGAAGAAATTACACATGTTTTAATAGAAAATAAATAAAATTATACTAGCAATAGTATACGTAGAAATACACAAAGTGTATAAGGGTAGGGAAGGAAACTAGGCCCACCAACAAGGGTTTTCAGAAATTTACACTAAAAGAGTGTATGGAAGGAGTTTGCTAATATAGTAAAGAAAAAATATACATCAAACAAACTGTTGTGAAAAGGAAATTGAGGAAAAAAAGTTCAGTTGTGTATACTTAACATCGAGTGTATTCACTATTGCAGTCATTACATTTGGGTTATCTGCCTGCAGTAGCCCTCAGTCGGCCAGATTAACAAGTCTTGGGTCCTGCGTCGGATGCTGTCCCTTCTTCCATGACATCAGGTCATCAGGGGTATAAAACATGCAGCAGACACCATTACATCAGTTTTTCTTGCCCCAGATGTCAGGTGCCCCCCTAATGGGAAGCAATTAAATAGTACAGTTTTGTACCTACCATAAATGTAGATGTCCGAGAGGTATGCATCTGCAGTCCTAACAAATGGGTTGTCCTGTCCTCAGGCAGCCCTTCGGTCGGCCGGATTCCAAAGTCTGGGTCTGGCCTCGGCTGATGTCGCACTTCACCTGACGTCACAGCTGCAGTTCTTCGGGTATAAAGGTATCAGCCGACGCCATTTTCCTCAGTGTTTCTTGCCCCAGATGCCAGGTGCCCTCTAGGCAGGCTAAATTTGGATAAATGTAAAAGTTTCCAAATAACAGATAGCAAATATAATAAACATGTATGTACATATATACAAACAAATACACCATAATAGATCCCCCCAGCTAGCTAGAAGATGGGCTAATACCCTAGGAGTACCACAGAGGGGAAGGAGGGAGGGTAATCCTGACTGCAGATGCATACCTCTCGGACATCTACATTTATGGTAGGTACAAAACTGTACTATGTCCTTCAAGGATGCATCTGCAGTCCTAACAAATGGGTAGAATACCATAGCCAAACTGGGGGAGGAGGTAATAATAAGATTATGGTGTAGTTAAGATCCCTTGCAAAACAGCAGTGGCAAAACCTGCTCGGGATCTGGAGTATAAGGGTAGATTATAATGCTTGGCAAATGTATGCACGGAGCTCCAAGTAGCAGCCTCTAAAATGTCTTTGGTAGCCACTCCTCGTAAAAAAGCTGTAGTGGCTGTAGCCCTTGTGGAGTGAGGTCTGATGTTGTCTGGAGTTGCCTTCCCATGGTAAGAGTAACAAAATCTAATGCAATTTCCTATCCACTTAGAGATGGTCTGTTTTGAAATTGCTTTTCCTTCCATTCCTGTTGCATATGCTACCAGTAACTGGTCAGTTTTTCTATTGCTCTTGGTTCTGTCCAGGTAGTAGCGCAATTGTCTATGTACATCCAAGGTATGTAATAGTCTTTCTCCCCTGTTCTGTGGGTTGGGGAAGAATGTAGGCAGGTGGATAGCTTGGTTTAAAGATACCCTGGAGACCACCTTTGGCATAAAAGTAGGATTAGTTCTCATGGACACTATCTTGATGGAAGATAAGGAAGGGCTGTACTGCCATTAATGCTTGTAATTCAGAAACCCTTCTTGCTGAAGTGATTGCAAGCAGGAAAGCAGTTTTCCATGATAAGTACTGTAATTCTGCTGTTGCTGCTGGCTCAAAAGGAGGGAGTCCAAAAAACAAACAGAGCCAGCAGCTGTTGGTAACTGAAAAAACAGATATTTAATCACACATGAAGGAACAATCCCTCATGAATAAAGTAGCTCATACAGACCGGTTTCGGCTCAGCAGAGCCTTCATCAGTGAAAGTAAAAAATGAATTTTTTACTTTCACTGATGAAGGCTCTGCTGAGCCGAAACCGGTCTGTATGAGCTACTTTATTGATGATGAAGGCTCTGCTGAGCCGAAACCGGTCTGTATGAGCTACTTTATTCATGAGGAATTGTTCCTTCATGTGTGATTAAATATCTGTTTTTTCAGTTACCAACAGCTGCTGGCTCAGTTTGTTTTTTGGAATCCTTGGATTGCAGCCGTGCAGCGTCTTCCGTGCATCTGTTCTGGACTATATGTCAAAAGGAGGGAGTGTCAACTTTTCTAGCACAAAGTTCAAGTCCCAAGCGGGCAATGGTGGCTTCCTTGGTGGTTTTACATTTTTAATTCCTCTCAGAAACTGCCTGAGTAGTGGATGTGAGAAGACTGGAGGATCCATGTTGTACTCTGCTGAAATAGCTGATGCATGAATCTTAATGGAAGAATAGGACAGGCCATTGTGGAAAAGTTCTGCCAAGTATTCCAGGATGTTAGCTATGTTTACCAGTGACACATTTTCTCCTTTTGCTGCACTCCAAATGAGATATCTTTTCCATTTTGCTGAATAAGTTTTCCTTGTTGAGGGTCTGCGAGCCTCCAAGATAATGTCCTTAACCCTTTGAGATAAATCTGGGTTATTTTGTCTTATGCAATGTTCCAGGCAGCTAGCTGCAGCGTTTTTAGATTTGGATGCAGGGTTTTGAAGTTGTTCTGTGTTAGCAGTAAGGGAACTAGGGGCAGAGGCCATATTTGTTCCGAGACATACTCCTCAGTAATGGGTACCAATGCTGCCTCGGCCAGTCTGGAGCTATCAGGATGATCCTTGGCCGGTCTTCTTTGATCTTCAATAGCACCTTGTGCATCAAAGGAAGAGGTGGGAATGCATATGCTGTCAGGTTTTTCCAACCGAAAGATAGGGAGTCCACCTTCCAAGCAAGTGGGTGGTATGCCCTTGTGCAGAATTTTTTCAATTGGTGGTTGTGTGGGGATGCGAATAAGTCTATTTCTGGTAGTCCCCATTTCCTTGTAATGGATTTGAAGATGTCTGGATGCAGCCTCCATTCGTGGGCATCCATGGTAGTTTTGCTTAGGATGTCTGCTAGTATATTTTCTTTTCCTGGTACAAATATTGCCTGTAGCTGAATGTTGGAGCTCAGGGCCACATTCCAGAGGTCCATTGCCATCCGGCATAGAGGGTATGAATGAGTGCCTCCCTGTTTGTTGATGTACCACATAACTGTGGTGTTGTCTGTCCTTATCAGCAATTGACCCTGTCGAAGAAACGGTCTGAATGTCTGAATTGCCAGTTTTACTGCCAGCATCTCCTTTTGATTTATGTGTAGGTTCAGCTGGTCTTGAGACCATAAGCCTTGTATGCACTTGTCCAGCATGTGTGCCCCCCAACCGAGATCTGAAGCATCCGTGGTGATAGTCTGGCTTGGTTGAGGGCTGTGGAAGGGCAGTCCCTTGTTCAATTGACAGGCCTGAGCCCACCATTGGAATTCTTGCTTCAGGCATGGAATTATTGGAATTTGGGTTTCTAGGCTGTGCTTGTGCTGAGACCATAAATTCCTTAGGTACCATTGTAACTTCCTCATATGTAGTCTGGCATGTGGAATCAATATTATGCTGGATGCCATGTAACCCAGGGCTTGCAGGACTTTCCTTGCTGTTAGCTGGTTCTGCGTTGTTAATGCCATGAAATAGAGAGGAAGGTGCTTCTGCTTTTCTGCTGAGAGGGATGCCATTTGATTTGATGTGTCCAGTTCTGCACCCAAGAAAGTTATCCTTTGGGATGGTATCAGCCTTGACTTTTTTATATTGACTGCGTATCCCAAGGCTTGTAGTAGATGAATGACCTTTTTCAAATCTTTTTCTAATTTGTTTTTGTTGTCCGCTTGTAACAGGCAGTCGTCCAGGTAAGGGTAAATTTGAATTTCCTTAAGCCTGCAATAAGCAATTACTGAAGCCAGGCATTTCGTGAATACTCTGGGCGCAGTAGATAAGCAAAAGGGCAATGCTGAGAATTGATAATGCTCTGATCCTGCAAGAAATCTGAGGTACCTTCTGCAATTTGGTCGTATGGGGACGTGCAGGTATGCCTCCTTGAGATCTAGAGTTACCAGCCAAGACTCCTTGCCCAGCATGGGAAGAAGCTGCTGTAGGGTCAGCATTTTGAATTTTGGAACAATGAGATATGTGTTTAGAGCGGACAGGTCGAGAATAGGTCTCCATTGGTTTTCTTTTCTTGGCACCAGGAAGAGTCTGGAGTAAAATCCTTGCCCTTGTTCCATAGACAGTACCTTTTCTATAGCTCTCATCCTTATCAAGTGGTCTATTTGTTCTAGAGCTTTTTTCTTTTGATTTGGAGGTAGGTTTGGCATTCCTCTCTTCCTTGGTAGAGTATGGAAGCGAAACCTGTAACCTTGGTCTATTGTCTGTAAAATCCATTTGTCTCCAGTGATGTGATGCCAGTTTTCCGAAAATAAGGCTAGCTTTCCGCCTAAGGGTGCTTCTAGTTGTTCCCTGGTAGGCGGTCTCAGAGCCAAGTCACTGTGATTGTCCTGTGGAAGTGGTAGTGGCTGGATCTGTGGCAGTACTTTGCTGGTTGTTAGGCTGCCACTGACATCCCCTGTAGGCACCTCTGGATTGACCCCTGCCTCTTGGGCGCCTATTCCTGCCTCTCTGTGCTCTGGTGGTGTCTGGAAAGGACCAATTCTTGGAAGGCCAGTTCCTACTAAACCTTGGAGGCTGGACCTGAAGAAATCCTTGACTGTCTGGACAGATTTTGCTTTCTCTTCCACCTTCTTCAGCACCTGCTGTGCAGGGGAGCCAAACAAATTGAGCTTATCCATGGGAGCATCTAGAAGCTTTGATTTAACATGGTCTGGTAATGACTGCTCTTTTAACCATGCATGCCTTCTGATCACTGTACCAGTCATAGCTGATCTAAAGGAAGCCTCCAGTGCATCATAGCCGCATTTTAAGGAATGATTACTGACCTGCTGAATGTTATGTACCATTTCCTGAAGAGATTTTTTTGTCTAATGGTTCAGGCGAGGACAGTTTTTTAGTTAACTGATCTAACATAAATTCCTG
The DNA here is from genome assembly GCF_019279795.1 of Protopterus annectens. Lineage (NCBI taxonomy): Eukaryota > Metazoa > Chordata > Ceratodontiformes > Protopteridae > Protopterus > Protopterus annectens. Next base: position 808,965,944 of record NC_056734.1, read on the forward strand.
ATACTGAATCATGTGGAATTGACAGTTTAAGGCCCTAGCTGAAAGAGTAGCAGAAGTGTAAACTTTTTTACCCCATCTCTCTAAGGCCCTAGATTCCCTTTCAGAGGGGAGGGGGTTTTTGGTAGAGGTAGCTGCTACTGCCTTGGGTCCCTGTGATATAGTTTCAGGATCTGCAAAAGGAGCCTTGTACAAATGATAATGTGTGTCCGGAACCCTGTAGTACCTGTCGGGCTTAGCAGGGGCCGGAAGAAGTGAATCAGGAGCAGTACAAGCATCATTAAATGCATCATCCACAACAGTAAGTACTGGAGGAATGGCTAAAGGCCTATGCTGTGGAAAATGCAAAAAGGTCCTAAGCCTTTTCCTAGAGTCTGAAAAATCCTGGCCCTGCCATTGAAATTGTTCCCTCATAGCATGCAAGGTTTCCCCAAAAGAAAATTCCTCAGGAGGAGAGGCAGAAGGAATGGAGTCTTCTGCGTCAGAGTCCTCATAAGGAGAATAAGGGCCCTCTGGAGGGTCTGTATGTTCTGAATCATCAGAGGAGTAATCTGAAGAAACTGGCTCAGGGGGCTCTGCTCTAGGCCTCTTCTCCGGAGGTGGGTGAGAGGCCCTGTCAGGGTGAGGTTGGGATCCCCGGATCAAAGAAATAAGATCCTCTGCTAGACTAAGCATTTGAGTACTAGAGCTAGGCCTGTGAGAGGGGGTCTTAGCAGGCACATTCTTGGTTGATTTTGCTGCTTTAGCCCTGGCAAAAGCCTTAATCGACATGGATGCAGGGGGCCTAGCAGCTCCACGTACAGGAGTAGATATATCTAAAGGAATTGTATCAGATAAATCCTGTGAACCTGCAGGAGCAGGTGGGATTTCAGTAGCAGTTTCAGCCATGCTGGATGAGGCCTCGGTAGGAGGCAAGCTTTCGGCCGAAGGAAGGACCGAGGACTCTGTTTCAGCCGAAACAGAGACACTCGCGGTTGACTTGACCGCGGTTTCGGCCGAAACCGCGGACCGCGAGTGTCGGTCCTTTTCCTTGCGCTTTTTAGTTAATTGCGAAGTCGGAGTTTCAGACGGCATGTTGTAAGCAAAAGCGGAGCCGAAAAACTCCTCAGCAAATTCCGACCGACGTCTAAGCGTCCGTCGGTTGAAAGAAGCACAGGCTAGACAAGCTGCTACGTCGTGGTCTGGGCCTAAACAAGGTAGGCAGTAAGAGTGGAAATCTTTATGAGGTATTTGTTTCCCACAAGTTAAACAGTTATTCACTTTTTCTGACATCGGCTGAGGCAAGAAAGAGTCCCCAACGGGGTACTTAGCTTTTTAGAAGTCTTCGGTAGTAGTAATCTCTGGTTCTGACCGACCGGCACTTGCGAACAGCTTCTGCTTCGGGCGCCACGCGGCAAGAAAGACTGAGGAAAATGGCGTCGGCTGATACCTTTATACCCGAAGAACTGCAGCTGTGACGTCGGGTGAAGTGCGACATCAGCCAAGGCCAGACCCAGACTTTGGAATCCGGCCGACCGAAGGGCTGCCTGAGGACAGGACAACCCATTTGTTAGGACTGCAGATGCATCCTTGAAGGACATCTATAATTACAAGGATATACCTCCAACAAAGAAGTAAACACACCAAAAAGCTTTTTGAGCATGGTAAGGGAGAGTAGAGGTATAGCCAAAAGAAGAAAAGGGGCTGGAGGGAGGGTAACCAGGACTGCAAGAGAATACACTTGAACTTCTGCATTTATGGTAAGTATACACAACTGTACTATGTTCTTCGTGTTTCACTGTTGCAGTCATTACATTTGGGTAGATTCCCAAAGCAAAGGTTGTTAGGAGGAATTGAAATAGAATTAGAACCAGCTATAAGACCCCGCAAGACTGCAGTGGCAAAGCCAGCTCTGGATTTAGAGAAAATTGGCAAATGATAATGCCTGGTGAAAGTATGTACAGAACTCCAGGTAGCAGCTTCTAGGATGTCCCTGGTAGGAACACCCCTGAGAAAGGCTGTGGAGGTAGAAACAGCCCTGGTTGAATGGGGTCTGATGCCCTGTGGTTTTCCATGGTGCTTATAGCAGAAATGAATGCAGTGGCCTATCCATTTTGAAATGGTTTGCTTTGAAATAGCTTTCCACTCTGTCCCTGCAGCAAATGCCACCAGCAGTTGTTCAGATTTCCTTTGAGGTTTAGTCCTGTCCAAGTAAAATCTAAGTTGCCTGTGCACATCTAAGGAGTGCAGTATCCGTTCCCCTTTGTTCTGTGGGTTAGAAAACAAGGTAGGCAAATGAATGGACTGATTAAGAGCCACACTGGATGCCACCTTGGGCATGGAGGGAATGGTTCTGAGGGACACCCTGTCCGCATGAAAGATGATGAAAGGCTCCACTGCCGTAAGGGCCTGTAATTCAGATACCCTTCTTGCAGAAGTGATTGCTAAAAGGAAAGCTGTTTTCTAGGAAAGGAATTTTAAATCTGCAGTAGCAGCTGGCTCAAAAGGAGGAAGAGTGAGTTTCTCCAAGACAGAGTTAAGGTCCCAGGCTGGGGTTGGAGCTCTCCTGGGTGGCCTTAAATTTTTGGCCCCTTTGAGGAAATGCTTGAGCAGTGGGTGAGAGAAGAGGGAAGGTTCTGTGCTGTAATGAGATGAAATGGCGGAGGCATGACTTTTGATGGAGGAAAAGGACAAGCCCTTATGAAATATCTCAGTCAAGTATTGTAGAATCTGAAGTAAATTGGGCGCTGCTGCGCTAATCCCTTGAGATTGTTTCCAGGCACAGAATCTTTTCCATTTTGCAGCATAAGACTTTCTAGTACTAGGCCTCCTTGCTTCTAAACTATCCATCACTGATTTACTGAGGGATGGTAAAGGAGAGATTAGGTAATTAGCCAGGCTGCAAGGTTCAGTGTTTGAAGCTGAGGGTGCAGAATCTGGTCCTCCTGCTGAGACAACAGGGAAGGAGTCTGAGGTAGGTGCCATGGAGCCAAGGGTGACACTGCACAAGAGGGGGTGCGCACCAGTGTTGGTGTGGCCAGTCTGGTGCAATTAAAATCATCCTTTGCTTGTACTGTTTGATCTTTAGTAGTACACCTTGGAGAGCAGAGGCAGAGGAGGAAAGGCATAAAGTGATAGGTTTTTCCAGCTGAAGGATAGGGCATCTACTTTTCAAGCTAGCTTGCGGGGAATCCTTGTGCAAAATTTGTCCAATTGATGGTTCTGGGGGAGGCTAACAGGTCTATATCTGGGCTCCCCCACTTGCTTGTCAACATGTTGAAAATCCTTGGTTCCACTTTCCACTCGTGTGGGTCCATGAGGTTTCTGCTTAGTCTGTCTGCCAGTGTATTTAGTTTTCCTGGCAGGAATTGAGCTTGTAGATTCACTTGGTAGCTTAAGGCTGTGTTCCACAATGCCATGGCTAGTCTGCAGAGGGGGTAAGAATGTGCACTCCCCTGCTTATGTATCACATGACAGTGGTGGTGTCCATCTTTACCATTAGTTGTCCTGGAAGAATGTGGCCCTTGAAGGCTGTCAGAGCATTTTGTAAAGCTAACATTTCCTTTTGAGTTATGTGCAGGTGCATTTGACTTGGGTTCCATTTGCCCTGAATGCACTTCCCTGCCAGGTGAGCCCTCCATGCATAGTCTGATGCGTCTGTTAAGGTTTGTGCAGCAGGGGGTAGTGTGAATGGTAGTCCCCTGTTTTGATGGCAGGCCTGTGCCCACCAAAAGAGCTCTAGGTGTAGGCAAGATATGATAGGAATCATTGCTTCTAGATCCTGTGAATGTTGACAGCATAAGCTTTTGAGATACCACTGTAACTTCCTCATATGCAGCCTTGCATATGGAATTAGAAGAATGCAGGATACCATGAAACCCAAGGCTTGCAGTATTTGCCCTGCAGATAGCTGGGTTTTTGTGGCCACTTGTTTGAAGTAGGCTGTCAAATGAATCCGTTTCTCTGGCGTGAGAAAAGCCATCTAGGAAGTTGTACTCAAGCTTGCTCCCAGGAATAGAATTTGTTGACAGGGTACCAGGTGTGATTTTTCATTTATGGTGTACCCCAGACAAGCCAGCACCCTTTGAACAAAGGCCAGATGATTCAAACACATGTCCTGGCTTTCTGCCTGAATTAGACAATCATCCAGGTATGGGTATATTTGAATATTTTTTTCCCCGCAAAATGCAATGACTGGAGCTAGGCACTTTGTGAATACCCTGGGTGCAGTAGATAAGCCAAAGGGCAGTGCAGAGAACCAATCGTGCATATAGCCTGCTTTGAAGCGTAGGTATCTTCTGCAAGACTCCCCTGATAGGGATGTGCAGGTATGCTTTTTTAAGTCTAGTGTTGCCAACCATGCATCTTTGCCTAGCATAGGAAGCAGCTGGTGAAGTCAGCATTTTGAATTTTGGAATCACCAGAAAAGTGTTTAGAATAGAAAGGTCCAGGATAGGACGCCATGCATTGACTTTTCTGGGTACCAGGAAAAGTCTTGAATAGAAAGCTTGTCCCTTTTCCTCTTATGGTACCAACTGAATAGTCCCCATGCTTGACAGAGAAAACTTGATTTGGGCCTCTGCTCACTGATTTGGGGGTAGATCTGGCAACTCGCTTGGTGTTGGTAACTTGTGGAAGTGAAATCTTCATCCTTAGGACACTATATTTAAAACCCATTTGTCCTGGGTAATGAGTTCACAGTTTTTGGCCTGCAGACCAATCTTTCCGCATAAAAAAGCATTCAGTTGGGAAGTGCTTGGAAGTTTTAAAATCAAGTCATGGAGACAGTTTTCCATAGGAGGGAGTCTTACTACTTCCAGATTTGGGTGCAGAAATCCTCCACTGCTTAGTCTTGTGTGCCCCCTGGAACTGAAATCTGGGGGTTCTGCTGTGTCTGGGTTTGGCTTGAGAAGGGCTGGAAAGGACCAATTCTTAGAGGGCCAATGCCTACTAAATCTAGGAGGCTGAACTTGCAAGAAATCTTTAACAGTTTGCATAGATTTAGCTTTATCTTCCAACTTTTTAAGAACTTCCTCAGCTTTGTTGCCAAATAGGCAGTCCTGATTTAAGGCAGCATCCAACAGTGTAGCTTTAACATGTTCAGGCAAAGATTGCTCCTTAAGCCAAGCAGGTCTTCTGAGCACAGACCCAGTAACAGCAGCCCTGGCAAGAGGCCTCTAATGAATCAAATACACATTGCAAAGTATGTTTACCAACCTGTTCAGCAGAATGCATTAAATCCTGTAATTCTTTATTCTCAGCACAGTCAAGAATCAAAATCATTTTCTGTTTAAGCAACCCAATAACATGTTGCTGATACTTTAACATATGAAACTGGCAGTTTAAAGCCCTAATGGCCAAGGTTGCAGAAGTGTAAACCTTTTACCCCATCTATCCAGCGTCCTGGAGTCTCTAAAAGAAGGGGCAGGATTTTTAGCAATAGAAGCCTTAATGCCCTTGGGTCCCTGTGAAATGGTCTCTGGATCCGCAACAAGATTTTTAAAACAAAATTTATGTGAATCAGGAACCCTGTAATATCGGTCAGGTTTTGTGGGAGCAGGAGGCAAAGAATCAGGGGCCAAACTACACTCCGAAAAGGCATCAACAATGTCTAGTACAGGAGGTACAGCTAAAAGTCTATGCTGAGGCAGGAGTAAGAAATCCCCAAGCCCCTTTTGAATCAGAAAAATCCTGGCTTTCCCAGTGGAAATGCTCCCTTAGTGTGTAAGGTTTCACCAAAAGAAAAATCCTCTGCAGGGGAAGTAGAAGGAAGAAAGTCCTCTGCATCAGAATCCTCATAAGTAGATAAGGGCAAATCCAGATCAGAAAAATCAGAATCCTGGTCAGAAGATTCATAAACAACTTCAGTCCTAGGTCTCTTAGAAGGGGGAGGTTGGCTTCCCCCGATTAGTTATAAGATTTTCAGCCATTCTTATTTGTTTTTTAGGCATAGAGGCCTGAGCATGCAGCCTGGGCGTCTGTTTCTTAGGCATGGTTTGAGATTTAGGCCTAAATGAAGGCGGCGTCAGTTTAATATGCAAGTACGTAGGCCTGAATACACCCTCAGGAGCTGGTGCCTGCACAGCGGCTCCGGACCCATCCAAGTTACAGACATCCACACGTTCTACAGTTGAAGCATCTCGTGGCATACCGGACTTCGAATGGGTCTCAGCAGAGGCCTGCAAATCAGAAGTAGCCGGTATCAGGGGCTACAAAAGCACCTCACTGAGTACCAGTGAACTGGCGACTGGCTTATAAGAGTCATCGGCAGCTTTGGACCTAGGCGGCCTCTGTCTTTATCTTTGCGTTTTTTCGGAATCCCGGTAGCCGGATGGCTAACAGACGACATTTCTGGATAATTAAACAGAGAACCAAAATATTTAGAGGTGAAAATATACAGAAAATGGATAGTGTGCTGATTAAATAAAGCACAAAACAGACAGCAAGGTATGCCGTGGTCGGGGCCCAGGCAAAGAATACAGTATGAATGAATATATTTGAGAGGTATTTGCTTTCCACAAGTAATGCAATTAACATGTACCGACATTGGTAAGGAGTAAGAAAGTTTCCCCAATGGTGTACTTAGCTTTAGTTTAAGACTTTGGTTCTGAAACTCGAAAAAGTACAGTTTTGTACCTACCATAAATGTAGATGTTCGAGTGTTCACACTACTGCAGTCATCACTGTTGGGTTATCCTGCCGTCAGGCAGTCCCCGCAGTCGGCCCGAGTTCCAAAGTCTTGGTCCGGCATCAGTTGCTGTTGCTTCTTCCCTGACGTCAGTGCGCCAAGGGTATATAAGATGCATCCGACACCATTTTCTTCAGTTTTTCTTCCCCCAGATGTCAGGTGCCCCCAATAGGAAGGCAATACATATTTTTATATAAAAATATACATATAAAAATAAAACAAAACCTTCAGTCACAAGCAAATACACCACAGAGGTTGTATAGGATAGAAAGGAATAGATAAGTCCAGCCAGTTCAGAGGGGATGGAAGGAGGGTAACCTGGACGGCAGCAGTGTGAACATTCGAACATCTACATTTATGGTAGGTACAAAACTGTATTATGTTCATCGTGTTACACTGCTGCAATCATCACTGTTGGGTTGAATCCCAAAGCTAAGGATGGGTGGTGGAACTAAACAGGGTTTGGAGAGGCTAGTAGGCCCTGCAGAACTGCAGTGGAAAAGCCAGCTCTGGTTTTAGAGTATAGAGGTAAGTGATGGTGCTTGGTGAAGGTGTGCACTGAACTCCAAGTGGCAGCCTCCAAAATATCCTTGGTTGGTACCCCTCTGAGGAAGGCTGTTGATGTTGCTGTAGCCCTGGTGGAATGGGGCCTAATGTTACCAGGCACAGATTTCCCATGGTGTGTGTAGCAGAAACGGATAGAATGTCCTATCCATTTTGAAATGGTCTGTTTTGAGATAGCTTTTCCTTGAGATCCTGCAGCATAGGATACAAAGAGCTGGTCAGATTTTCTGAAAGCCTTAGTTTTATCCAAGTAGTAAAGTAATTGCCTGTGAATGTCCAAAGAGTGAAGGAGCCTTTCCCCTTTGTTCTGGGGGTTTGGATAAAAGGTGGGAAAATGAATGGTTTGGTTTAGGGCCACACTGGATACTACCTTTGGCATAAAAGAAGGGTTAGTTCGTAGAGAGACTCTGTCTTGATGAAAAATGATGAAAGGCTCCACTGCCATTAGGGCCTGTAGTTATGAGACTCTTCGTGCTGAAGTTACTGCTAGCAGCAGGGCAGTTTTCCATGACAGGAACTGTAGATCAGCAGTGAAAGCTGGTTCAAAGGGCGGAAGTGTTTTTTTCCAGGACAAAGTTCAGATCCCAAGTTGGTGTTGGTGCTCTCCGGGGCGGTCTTATTTTCTTAGCCCCTCTGAGGTACTGTCTTAGTAATGGATGTGAAAAAATAAGAGGATCCATGTTGTATTGAGCTGAAATCGCTGAGGCGTGGATCTTAATAGATCCAAAGGAAAGTCCTTTGTGCAACATCTCAGTTAAATATTGAAGAATCTGAGGAATATTTGGGACTAGGGAATTTAGGCCTTTAGCCTGGTTCCAGGTGCAGAATCATTTCCATTTGTCTGAATAGACTTTTCCTGGTGCTAGGCCTTCTGGCTTCCAGAATGACGTCCATAACAGCTTTAGAGAGAAGTGTTGACTGGTTATTTAGGCAATTTGCCATGCAGCCAGATTTAAAGTCTTGAGCTGGCCGTGTAGAATCTGATTGTTTTGCTGAGTGAGCAGGTGAGGAATTGTAGGCAAAATCCATGGTGGGCCTTAAGCCATGTTCCTTAGTATTGGATATCAGTGTTGGCGGGGCCAGTCTGGAGCAATGAGCATCATTTTGGCACCTCTAATCTGGCTTTCAGCAGTACCTCTGCCAGAAGAGGTAGTGGAGGAAAGGCATACACTGTCAATGTTTTCCAACTGAAATAAGAGGGCTTCCACTTTCCAAGCTTGTGTGTGGTATGTCCTTGTGCAGAATTTCCGTAGTTGGTAGTTTTGGGGGGAAGCAAACAGATCTATGTCTGGGCTCCCCCATTTTTGAGTTATCATTGCGAATACGTGTGGATCTAGTTTCCACTCGTGAGGATCTGTGATGTTTCTGCTTAGATCGTCTGCCAGTGTGTTTTTCTTTCCTGGCAGGAATTGTGCTTGTAGTTGAACTTGGTAGGTCAGAGCTGTGTTCCACAAGGTCATTGCTAGTCTGCATAGGGGGTAGGAGTGTGTGCCCCCTTGCTTGTTTATGTACCACATCACTGTGGTGTTGTCAGTCTATTAGTTGTTGTCCTGGATGTAGGAGGTCCTTGAAAGCTGTTAGGGCATTTTGTACAGCTAGCATCTCTTTTTAATTGATATGTAGATGCCTTTGGTTTGCAGGCCATTTGCCCTGAATACACTGTCCTGCCGTGTGTGCTCCCCCAGGCATAATCTGGTGCATCTGTTGTTAAAGTTTGCCTGGCTGTGAGTAAGGTGAAAGGCTGACCTTTGTTGAGATGACATGCCTGAGCCCACCACAGAAACTCCTGTTGAAGGCAGGGGATGAGTGGAATTATTGTTTCCAAGCTGTGGCTGTGTTGAGACCATACGCTTTTCAGATACCATTGTAGTTTCCTCATATGCAGTTTTGCATATGGTATTAGTAGTATGGAAGATGCCATGAATCCCACGGTCTGCAGAATTTTCTTGCAGGGAGTTGGGTCTCTGTTGCCATCATTTTGAAGTATTGAGTCAGATGTCTTTGCTTGTCTGGCGTGAGGTAAGCCATCTGGGCCGTTGTATTTAAGCTGGCACCCAGGAATATTATGTCTTGTGATGGCACTAGTTTTGACTTCTTTTCGTTTACTGTGTACCCTAGGCAACTTTGAAGGTTTTTGACAAAAGCCAGATGCTTTAACAGAACGTCTTTGCTTTCTGCTTGAATAAGGCAGTCGTCCAGGCATGGATATATTTGAATCCCTCTGTCTGAAGTATGTAATTACTGGTGCCAGGCATTTTGTGAAGACCCTGGGCACAGTAGATAAGCCAAAGGGCAGTGCAGAGAATTGGAAATGGGTTGAACCTGCAATAAATCGGAGGTATCTTCTGCAATTTTGTCTGATAGGGACATGCAGGTATGCCTCCTTGAGGTCCAACGTTACTAGCCAAGCCTTCTTGCCCGGCATGGGAAGAAGTTGCTGTAGTGTTAGCATCTTGAATTTGGGTACTTCCAGGTATGTGTTTAGAATTGAGAGGTCCAGACTGTGTCTCCAGGCTTTGTCCTTTTGGGGAACTACAAACAGTCGAGTAAAATCCTTGTCCTTGCTCCTGTGTAGGAACCTGTTGAATGGCTCTCATGTCCATGAGAGCTGAAATTTGCTTTTGAGCCTCTGGCCATTGGTTTGGTGGCAGGTTTGGCATTCCTTTTATCCTTGGTAAAGTGTGAAAGTGGAATCTGTAGCCTTGAGATACAATATTTAGGACCCATTTGTCTTTTGTGATAATGTGCCAATTGTCTGTGAAAAGAGCTAGTTTTCCCCCCAAGGGAGCTGCCAAGAGAGTTTTGCTTGGTAGTCTGAGGGGTAAGTCATTGTGTTTGTCTTCTGGTAGTTTGAGACCGGTCTTCTCCTCCTTTTTGGGTTGTGGCACTCCACTGTCGAGGCTGGTAAGAGCTTTGTGGCTGGCCTCTGCCTCTTGGGCATCTGTATCTGCCCCTCTGTGGTCTGGCAGAAGCTGGAAAGGACCAGTTTTTGGTTGGCCAATTTCTGCTGAAACAAGGAGGTTGAACCTGTAAGAAATCCTTGACTGCCTGCATAGATTTTGCCTTATCCTCCATTTTTTTTAAAACTTCTGCTTTTACACCAAATAAAACATCCTGCTGTAAGGGTGCGTCCAATAACTTTGCTTTAACATGATCAGGCAAAGTTTGTTCTTTTAACCAAGCATGCCTACGTATGACAGACCCTGTCACTGCTGCTCTACAAGAAGCTTCCAATGAATCAAATCCACATTGCAAAGTATGTTTTCCCACTTGTTCAGCTGAATGTAACATTTCCTTGTAATCTGGTTGGTCTGTATGTGCAAGCATTTTTTGTTTTAATTGAGACATCAGATATTGTTGATAGTTCAGCATGTGAAACTGACAATTTAAGGCTCTCATAGCTACAGCAGCTGAGGTATAAATTTTCTTTCCTCACCTGTCTAGTGCTCTAGAATCCCTTTCAGAGGGCACAGGATTTTTAGCAGTAGAGGCTTTAACCCCTTTGGGACCCTGGGAAATGGTTTTTGGGTCAGCAACAGGGCTTTTATACAGGAATTTGTGAGAGTCAGGGACTCTAATATCTGCCTGGTTTGGCTGGTGCAGGGGGTAGTGAATCTGGGTTAAGGCTAGATTCTGAGTAAACATCATCCACAATGTCGAACACAGGTGGAATTGCAAGTGGTCTGTGCTGGGGTAGTAAAAGGAACTCTCGGAGTCTTTTCTAAGAATCAGAGTAATCCTGGCCTTCCCAGTGGAAATGTTCCCTCATAGTATGTAAGGTTTCCCCAAAAGAGAAGTCTTCTGGGGGAGATGCAAAAGGGATAGACTCTTCAGCATCAGAATCTTCATAAGGAAGAAAAGAATATTCCTGTTCCTCAGAAGAGTCTGAGGAAACTAAAACCTGGTCAGAGGAAGCATAGTCCTCCTCCTGCCTTGGCCTTTTATCAGGAGGGGGATGGGAACCCCTGATTAGGGTAATCAAGTCTTCAGCCATCTTAAGCATCTGTTTCCTAGGCATGGGGCCTTGGGCTGGAGACTGCTGTGCAGTCTTCCTTGTTTTTAAAGGAGTTTTCAGTTTTGCATAAGATTTAATAGTGAGTGTAGTCGGTCTGAAGACACCTTCAGTAACTGAAGGCGTTTCAACTGCACCAGAATCTCCTTCAGGAATGGAGTCGGAGGGTTGTAAAGGTTGTGGAGGCCTAGTATTCTCTACTTGTGAATCGGATGTCGCCTGGGGTTCTAAATCAGCGGTCGTCAGGGGCTGCGTAGGCGCATCACTGAAAACTGGAGAACCGGCGACTGGCCTAGCAGAGGCCTCGGGATCCGGATTGGATTTCGGCTGCCTGTCCTTATCTTTGCGTTTTTTATGCATTCCGGTCGTCGGTTGCTCCGACGGCATGGTATAATTAAATTTTCTACCAAAATAATGTCAGGTGAAATCAAACCGACGTTTAATGGTTCGTTTATTAAACCTAGCACAAAACCGACAACCTGTGATGTTGTGGTCTGGGCCTAGGCAAGGAATACAATAAGAATGAAAGTCCATATGAGGTATTTGCTTCCCATAAGAAATGCAATTGTTAACTTTTTCTGACATCGGACTGAGGCAAGAAAAGGTTCCCCAACGGGGTACTTAGCTTTATGAAGACTTCGGTATGAAATTTATTTTTGAAAATCTCAGGAGTCGGCCGACCGGCACTTGCGAACTGCTTCTGCTTCGGGCACCGCGCGGCAAGAAAGACTGAAGAAAATGGCTTGGATGCATCTTATATACCCCTGGCGCACTGACGTCAGGGAAGAAGCAACAGCAACCGACGCTGGACCAAGACTTTGGAACTCGGGCCGACTGCGGGACTGCCTGATGGCAGGATAACCCAACAGTGATGACTGCAGCAGTGTAACACGATGAACATCGAAAATTTCAGGAGTCTGCCAACTGACACTTGCCAACTGCTTCTGCTTTGGGAACTGCACGGCAAGAAAGACTGATGTAATAGCGTCAGCTGCATGTTTTATACCCCTGAAGACCTGACGTCACGGAAGAAGGGACAGCATCCGACGCAGGACTCAAGACGGTTAATCAGGCCAACTGAGGGCTACTGCAAGCAGATAACCCAAATGTAATGACTGCAACAGTGAAACAAAGAACATCTCATCTCCCACTCTATGGCTTGAGAGCTGAAGTTGACCACGTCCAGATACGAAAGCAGCAAGTAAGATCTGAGTGATGTTAGGGATTAGTGCATTATGGGTAGGGAAGGAGCTTGAGAGTTTTTTGGTGGTCACAAGCTACTTTAACAGCAGAGTTGGATCAGAGGATTGGATCCAAACCCATTAATTGAGGAATTAATGAAAAGTAATAGCAGATCAAATGTTTTTGAAAAAAAAAATCAAACAAAGTTCCCCAACAAGGCACTTATCTAAAAAGTCTAGTCTATGGCAGCTAACAATAACATGGAGAACAGACAGATGGGAGTGAAGATCCTGCATTCAACACTGGTGGCAAGAGTCTATGGATCTTCTGCTTCTTGCATCTTTTTATGTACCCCTAAGCCCACAAGCTGTCATATATACCAGACGTATAAGCATCCACACATTGACTTTAACACACTGACTGGATATCAGGTTACCTCAGCGAAATAACCCATCACTATTAGAAAACTGCTAGTGATCTAAAAAGGAAGGACCATCAGGATTTTTGGAAAGTGAAAGCACATATACCAGCTTCTACATTTAAGGTAAGAGCTTATTACATTCTCCACGTGAAATGATGCAGTAAGATATTCACATAATACGATGTAGTTCAAAAAAAACCACAATCTTGTTTCAAGTTAATAGTTTTTAACTGACAAAATGCTTTCTAGCAAACATATGTCAACATTTTATTTACTCTCCAATATAATTCACATGTATGAATATCTTCAATGAAAAACTGGATTTTCTCTAAATGTCTTATAAGCCATACAATGAGTTACATTGTTTTAACTGAATCAAATAAACTGAGATGAAAAGGTAGATTTATATATTCATTTAATTTGGAACGGATATATTGAGATTAGAAGATGTTTTCATAAAACTTAACATTGTCAAAATGAGTAGATACACAACACAAATTAAACTGCAACAAATTTGAACTTCTAAAAGGCACCAAACTATTACTACAGTTTAATTCATTACAAATACTTATAACTGCCATTAAAGATAATTTATACACAAGAATTTTATAACTTCTTCCTACTCAAACATTTCAGGGAGAAAACAGTTACAAATGAAATCCACTCCTGAAACCATTCCTCCATATAAAGCAAATATCTGGAAATCATACATGGAGCATTTCTGACACCATATATATTCATTTTATAAAAAAGGCAATGTCACATACAGAAGATATGATGAAATACAGACTGGAAACATACTCTTTGAAAAAGTTTATTCTATAAAGGTTTGCAGAATCATTATGGACTCAAAGTATTACTTAAACTCCCACTACCAAGAATGTAAATTCCTCTCAAGAACATTTCTTAGCAAATGCAAAAAAAAGTGTAATAGGACACCAGAAGATGACAGCTTCCCTGTGTTTTGGTACTTCTTAATATATTACCATATGTATTATATAAAAATATAACACTAAAAATTAAATCAAGACTTTAAATTTTGATCTCAATTCGGTAATTACCAGATGAATGAAAGCGACGTTTTGAAAATTCAATGAACTAAGTTTGATCCTTTTAAAATATGTTAACTACATTAAGAGTAAGATGGCAACAGTTTTAAAGCTTTTGAAATGAAGTTTCTCTTTTCATACATGTTTTCATCTTGCAAATCTTTTTTTTTTTCCTTTTTGGTAATTTTCCTTCTGTTTGGGTTATTACAGTTACGAAGCTCAGAAAATCTAGTCTGCTTCACTAAAAAATATTTAGTAGAAATTTGAGTATTTGTTGCAAACTGCATTTTACATTGTATGCAGGTGAGTGTACTACATATGCATTAAATATTCACGTGTGTATATCACATACACATTAAATATTAATAACAAAATGCTCAGTGTAAAAGCAAAGACTGGTAATGCAAAGAATCGCAGTGCCACAAAAACATTCAAAACTGTGCAAAACCAAAGTAATGACAATTCTACATGACTGACCACAATGATTTATTCAAAGGCTGACAGGAAAACATCCCACTCAGATGTCTGATGCGGTGTGTGTAACACATTCTCAAGAAAGTGCCTGCAGAAGTAAACAGGAAATGAAGTGCATGGAAACCTCAGATGTTACTATGAAATTAATGGAAAGGATGAACAGTACGACCTCTACTAAAAGAGGGAGAATCAAATTTGTTCTGGTGCGAACAAAGTGAGCATTACACATTGCTTACAGATGGAAAAAAAGAGGGATCTAAAATACCAAAGGCCAAGTTTGTTTTGTCACTAAATGTAAAACCAGGCTCTAGCAGATCAGCTAAACGCAACAAGCCCAGATTGAGTGCACTGAGCTATGACATTAGGAAGTTGCACATTCCTTATGCTTTCAATTGGTATTTTATCAACAGCAGAGGTGTTCCAAAGAGCTGATGCCAAAGCAATTGAACCAGAAAGTGCTGCAAACATTAATAGCAATACATGAGCAAGGGGGCTAATATGATGCAAGACAAAGTTGTAAAAAAAAGATTTATACAGCATAACTTCACACTGAAAGGAACCATAACACATGGGTCATACTGCACATCAATGAGAGGGTCTGAGGTATGACCAAGAAAAAAATGTAAGCAACTGTGCAAATGTTAAAATCAGAAGACTAGTATGTATTGCACACATTTCTAGGAATGCTGCAATACCCTGCAAAGTTCATAGTTAACTTGTGGTAAGCCTACAAAAAAGAAATGCTGTCACAGCAATATTAGCCTGGGAATGGGAATATGAACATGAAAGTTTTAAAAATCTCAAGAAGTTAGGTACAAATGCTCATCTTTTAAAGTACTATAACATAACTAATATAGCAATGTTGCAGAGGTAAATACCAGTCAGAAAGTACAGTTGTGTACACTTACCATAAATGTAGATGTTGAGTGTATTCACTGTTGCAGTCATTACATTTAGGCAATCTGCTGGCAGGTTGCCCTCAGTCGGCCTGATTAACAAAGTCTTGGGTCCTGCGTCAGTTGCTGTCCCTTCTTCCATGACGTCAGGTCGTCGGGGGTATAAAACATGCAGCAGATGCCATTACATCAGTTTTTCTTGCCCCAGATGTCAGGTGCCCCCCAAATGGCGAGCCAAATATTTAAGTAATTAAAAATACAAAAATACATCTCCAAACAAAAGCAAATACACCAAAAAGGCTTTTAAACATAGTAAAGGAAAGTAGAGGTATAGTAAGAGAAAAACAGGGGGTTGGAGGGAGGGTAACCAGGACTGCAACAGTGAATACACTCGAACATCTACATTTATGGTTAAGTGTACACAACTGTACTATGTTCTCCGTGTTTCACTGTTGCAGTCATTACATTTGGGTAAATTCCCAAAGCTATGGTTGGGAGGATGGATTTATACAGCATTAGGACCAGCTATAAGGCCCTGCAGGACAACAGTGGTAAAGCCAGCTCTGGATTTAGAGAAGTAAGGTAAATGGTAATGTTTGGTGAATGTATGAATTGAGCTCGAGGTAGCAGCTTCTAGAATGTCTCTGGTAGGAACACCTCTGAGAAAGGCTGTAGAAGTAGATGCAGCCCTGGTGGATTGAGATCTGATCCCCTGGGGAATAGTTTTACCATGGTGCATATAGCAGAAACAAATACAATGGCTTATCCATTTGGAAAGTCTGCTTTGAAATAGCCTTTCCCTCTGCCCCTGCAGCAAATGCCACCAGTAATTGTTCAGATTTTCTTAGACATTTTGTCCTGTAAGTAAAATCAAAGTTGTCTGTGTACATCCAAGGAATGCAGAATCCGCTCCCCCTTGTTCTGTGGATTGGGAAAGAAAGTTGGCAAATGAATGGTCTGATTAAGAGCCACACTGGATACCACCTTGGGCAAGAAGGATGGGTTGGTCCTGAGAGACGCCCTGTCCGCATGAAAAATAATGAAAGGCTCCACTGCCAAAAGAGCCTGTAATTCGAAAATCCTAACTGAGGTGACTGCTAAAAGGAAAGCTGTTTTCCAGGAGAGAAATTTTAAGTCTGCAGTAGCAGCTGGCTCGAAAGCAGGGAGAGTGAGTTTTTCCAATACAAAATTGAGGTCCCAGGCAGGGGTTGGAGCTCTCCTGGGTGGTCTTAAGTTTTTGGCCTCTCGGAGATGCTGCTTTAGCAGAGGATGAGAGAAGAGGGGAGGGTTCCGTGTTGTAATGAGCTGAAATGGCTGAGGCATGGACTTTTTATGGAAGAAAAGGACAGGCCCTTGTGAAGCATCTCAGTTAAGTATTGCAAAATCTGAGGAATATTGGGCACTGCTGTGCTTGTCCCCTTGTGATTGATTCCAGGCACAGAATCTTTTCCATGTCGGCATAAGATTTTCTAGTACTAGGCCTTCTTGCCTCCAAAATGACATCCATCACAGGTTTGCTGAGGGATGTCAAGGGTGAATTTAGGCAATTAGCCATGCTGCAAGATTCAAAGTTTGGAGCGGAGTGTGCAGAATTTGGTTGTTCTGCTGAGACAGTAAGTAAGGTGTCTTTGGCAGGTGCCACGGTGGAAGGTGAGACGCATTGCGCAGGAGTGGGTACCAGTGTTGGTGAGGCCAGTCTGGAGCAAACAATCATTTTTGGTTTGCTCTGTTTGACTTTTAGTAGAACTTTGGATAGCAGAGGCAGAGGGGGAAAAGCATAGACCGATAGGTTTTTCCAGCTGAATGATAGAGCATCCACTTTCCAGGCTTTTTTGTGAGGAGTTCTTGTGCAGAATTTGTCCAACTGATGGTTCTGGGGTGAGGCAAAATGTCTGGACTCCCCCATTTGCATGTCAACATGTTGAAAATCAGTGGCTCCAGTTTCCATTCGTGTGGGTCCATGAGATTTCTGCTTAGTTTGTCTGCTTTCCTAGCAGGAATTGAACTTGTAGTTGTATTTGATGGGTCAAGGCCATGTTCCACAATGCCATGGCTAGTCTGCAAAGGGGGTAGCAGCGTGTACCCCCCTGCTTGTTTATGTACCACATGACTGTGGTGTTGTCTGTCTATCATTAACTGTCCTGGATGAAGGCAGTCCTTGAAGGCAGTCAGTGCAGATTGATATGAAGGTGCATTTGATTTGGGCTCCATTTGCCCTGAATGCACCTCCCTGCCAGATGAGTCCCCCAAACAGTCTGAAGCATCTCTAGTTAGGGTTTGGGCGGCAGGGGGTGGAGTGAATGGCAGTCCCTTGTTTTGGTGGCAGGCCGCTGCCCACTACAAGAACTCTAGTTGCAGGCAAGGTATGATAGGAATCCATTCCCAGGCTGTGATCATGTTGACTCCATAAACTGTTTAAGTACCACTGAAGTTTCCTCATATGCAGTCTTGCATATGGAATTAGAAGAATGCAGAAGGCCATGAACCCCAAGGCTTGCAGAATTTATCTTGCAGACAGCAGGGTTTTTGTGGCCACCTGTTTGAAGTAAGTTACCAAATGAATTTGCTTTTCTGGCGTAAGGTAAGCCATCTGGGCAGTTGTATTCAAGCTTGCACCTGGGAATGTAATTTTTTTGAGAGGGTACCAGTTATGATTTCTTTTCGTTTATGGTGTACCCTAAACAAGTTGGAACCCATTTTACAAACGCCAGATGTCTTAGAAGAATGTCCCCGTTTCATGCCTGAATTAGACAATCGTCCAGGTATGGATATATTTGAATATTTCTTTGCTTGCAAAATGCAATTACTGGAGCCAGGCACTTTGTGAAGACCCTGGGCGCAGTAGATGAGCCAAAGGGCAGTGCAGAGAAATGGCAATGCAAGTAGCCTGCTTTGAAGTGGAGGAATCTTCTGCAAGACTCCCTGATTGGGATATGCAGGTAAGCCTCAAGTCTAGAGTAGAGATGTCCATAATTGGACGCCGAGATTTGTCTTTTCTGGGTACCAGGAAAAAGTCTTGAATGGAAACCTTGTCCCTTTTCCTCTTCTGGTACTGGTTGAATGGCCCCCATGTTCATGAGGGACAGTACTTGTTTCTGGGCCTCTGTCCACTGATTTGGGGGCAGGTCTGGCCATCCATTTGGGATTGGCAATGTGTGGAAATGAAATCTGTATCCCTGGGATACTATATTTAAAACCCATTTGTCCTGGGTTATAAGTTCCCAGTTTCTTGCATGAAGTTCCAGTTTTCCCCCCAAAGAGGCGGCTAAAAGGTAAGTGCTTGGTAAGTGTAAAGGGAAGTCATTGAGACTGCTTACCATAGGGAGGTGTCTTGTGGTTTCCCGATTTGGAGGAGGCGGCACCCCATTGTTTTGTTCTAAAAGTCCCTTGTGACTGAAACCTGGAGCTTTTGGAATATCTGGGTTTGACTGGAGTGGCTCTCGAAGGAACTGGAAAGGACCAGTTCTTAGTAGGCCAGTGCCTACTAAATCTTGGAGGTTGCACTTGTAAGAAATCTTTCACAGTTTGCATAGACTTAGCTTTATCTTCCATCTTTTTTAAAACGTCTTCAGCCTTATTACCAAAGAGACGGTCCTGTTGTAAAGGAACATCCAACAATTTTACTTTAACATGATCAGGCAGTTTGCGCTCTTTGAGCCAAGCATGCCTTCTTAGCACAGACCCAGTTACAGCAGCCCTGCAAGAGGCCTCCAAAAAAATCAAAACCACACTGCAAGGTATGTTTTCCAACTTATTCAGCTGAATGCAATAAATCCTGTAAATCTATTTTCCACAGTCAGAAATTAACATTGTTTTCTGTTTAAGCAGTCCCATGATATGCTGTTGATATTTAAGCATATGAAATTGACAGTTTAAAGCCCTGATTGCCAAGGCTGCCAAATTGTAAACCTTCTTACCCCATCTATCCAACGCCCTGGAATCTCTATCAGAAGGGGTAGAATTTTTAGCAGTAGAGGCCTTAATGCCCTTGGGACCCTGAGAAATGGTTTCAGAATCTGCAGTAGGATTTTTAAAAAGGAATTTTTGGGAATCAGGAACTCTGTAGTATCTGTGTGGCTTACAAGGAGCCAGAGGCAGAGAATCAGGAGCTATACTAGATTCTTGAAAAACATCAACAATGCTTAGAACAGGAGGTATAGCCAAAGGACTATACTGAGGAAGAAGAAAAGTCTCTTTTTAGATTCAGAGAAATCTTGACTTTCCCAGTGGAAATGTTCCCTTAAGGTGTGTAAAGTTTCCCCAAAAGAAAAATCCTCAGGGGGAGAAGGAATGGATTCTTCTGCATCAGAGTCCTCATTAGACAAATCCTGTTCATTAGAAGAGTCAGAAGAAATAGAATCCTGTTCAGAAGAATCAATGTCTTGCCTAGGCCTCTTAGAAGGGGGTGGTGGTGGGGGGGGTGGCTACCCCTGATCAGAGTAATTAAATCTTCAGCCATTTTTGATCATTTGTTTTTGAGGCATAGGGGCCTGCACATGTGGCCCAGGTGTCAGTTTAGACAAAGATTTAGATTTTGGCCTTAGTTTTGAAGATGGCGTCGGTCTAATATACAAGTCTGTAGGCGTGAAAACACCCTCAGAAGCCGGTGCCTGCAGAGCGGCTCCGAACCCATCTAAGGTAGAGACATTTGGGGGGTTCCATAATTGAAGCATCTCGCGACATACTGGACTCTGAATGTGTCTCAGTAGAGGCCTGCGAATCAGAAGTAGTGGGTATCAGGGGCTGCAAAAGCACCCGAGTACCAGCGAACTGGTGACTGGCTTAGGAGAAGCATCGTCGCCAGTTTTGGTCCTAGACGGTCTGTCTTTTTATTTGTTTTTAGGTATTCCGGTAGTCCGATTGCTAACAGACATTTCTAGATAATTAAAGCGTGAGCCAAAACATTTAGAAGCAAAAATATATGGGGTACTTAGCTTTTTAGCTGAAGATTTTGGTTCTGAAACTCGAAAACGAAAATTTCAGGAGTTGGCCGACCGGCACTTGTGAACTGCTTCTGCTTTGGGCACCGCATGGCAAGAAAGACTGATGTAATGGCATCGGCTGCATGTTTTAAACCCCTGACGACCTGACGTCATGGAAGAAGGGACAGCAACCGACGCAGGACCCAAGACTTTGTTAATCAGGCCAACCTGCCAGCAGATTACCCAAATGTAATGACTGCAACAGTGAAACACGAAGATAATCAAAAGTGAAATGACTAGATACCTACTGAGTAACATTTTCAGCTGCACAAGAAATGGTCAGCAAATATATGGACTGAAACTGCACAGATCTGTGCATTACACAGCTGTTCAAGTGGAAGCACATCACAAACATATACAAAAGATATATTAAGGCAGGTCCAGGACTACATGCACAATCTGCAAAGAAGCATGATCTGAAAATGAAATGCAAACTAAGCAAGGAACTATAAACCATAGACAGCCCGAGTACAGTGCACCGCTCACATTACCATGCAGCAGTACTGACAAATCTTTTGATAAGTATTCAATTACAAATTAGATCAGAAAAAATTATTTCACAATATACAGAATTAAAAATATAGCTACTGAAATGTATTACCCTTAATATATATACATGCATACATTTTTATAATTTTGTGTTTTTATTTATGCCTACTTATTGTAACTGTTGTAAGAATTGATGTTTACATATTTAGTGATAATCGCACACTTTTTTTTTATTTAACATTAGTACTTTTTATGAGATGCATACATAGGTTTTAATGTAGTTTTGACATCTGTTACTGAGAGATGTAATTTGTTTTCTGAGTTTTAAGTTTTGTTTCTGTGTATCTTTAAGGCATCAGATTAGAGTAGTTTTGTCACATGCTTTTGAATCAATTATTTAAACAAGTGTTTAACATATTTTTCTTTATGGTATGATGAAGTGGATTGTTGTCTGTGAAAGCGCTTACCACTATCAATAAAGAATCTTACTCAGGTCCATTGTGTGGAACTGCTACTTCATACAGACTTTGGATAATCCTTTCTGTGTTCCTGCATCTATGTGGAAGTTTTGTTTTTGGTTTTAAGCAGGGAACTATACACCACAGACAGCCCTAGTACAGTGCACCGCTCACATTACTATGTAGTAGTATTGACAAATCTGTTGGTAAGTATTCAATTACAAATGAGATCAGAAAAAATAATTTCACAATATACAGAATTAAAAATATAGCTACTGAAATGTATTACCCTTACAACTGTAGGCTTAAGTCCTACATCAGATGTATAACTGCATGGAATGGTAGTGGTTTTGGTACCCCAGCCAGATGTCAAGTTACCTCAGCAAGATAAATCAGTCCTGGAAGACTTATCTAAGGAGGGACATATCTAGCTAGTGCAATCTATACAATAAAAGTTTTTTTTGTGGGGGGGGGGGGGCAAGCAGACAGGGATGACGGATCAGGAATTCTCCCAACTCGGTTAACAGGCACACAAGAATCTTCTACGAAAGTCACTTCAACTCTGCAGAAGTAGAGTTCAAAAACATGCAAGAGAGCTTTTTCAACACACAGCAAACTGTCCCAACAGGTATGGCCTCAAAAGAAAGATACCCTTAAGGTTTCTGTATTCCTTCAAGGAAGACAGGAACAAACAAATACTACCCTAGTTAAAATATGACCGCTAACTGCACCTTGACAGGAGAGTGCCTGAACCCAGAGACATAAATCCGAGCAAGACATTCTATGACAAAGTTAAATGAGGGTAAATCTGTGGTGTGTCAATATAGAACTAGAAAGTAAGGGGAGCTACAAATCCAGCATTACGGATGTTCAATGTAAAAGGGCATGCATCCCCAAGTCACACTGTGTAACATATGAGATAGCCAAAAGCTTAGGAAATGAGTCAATTTCACAAAAACTTTGTGCCAAGGGGAATTAATGCACATACTTAGAGCCCTAAAACCAAAAGGCTCCGTTAAGTTGCCCTACCCATTTAAAGTAACTTTTGAGTTTTATTTTCATCATTAGTTTTTCTGTACAGCCTTAAACAGTGCCCAACTTGCTTTCCCCTTTCACCTGCTACTGCATTCCAAGACATCTGAAAAGGCCAAATGCCTGCAGCATTCTGTGTAGCGTTTCTGACTAAACTACTGTTTCTTCCAACTGTACTGCCACCACTTTTCCACATTGTGCAGTCATCTTACCAGAAGTAGCTACATGCTTCTCATTTCTTACCAACACAAGCACACCTTTCCATCACATAATCCCAGGATAGGACAATAATATATGCAGGCTCCTTTTTATTCATCAGTGTATTCAATACAAGGTCATTCCTTCATGGAATACAATCTACGATTGCTTCAAAGATGCATCATCATCTGCATTGTGTCAGTCAGGATCACTCCATTACTCCCTTTATCCACCATCCTGGCTCACCTTTCATTTAGCACAACCTTAGGTTACCTCTTGTAGAGGCGAAGAATTTCCCTAGTGCTCTGGCTACATTTTCCCTTGCCAGTAAGAACACGCTCAAACCCGATAGGAGGCCATTAACCTAGTGGGCCTAGTCCAATCGAAAAAAGTAGCCAGATGCAATAAATCTATGGAACTTGTCAATACTACTAGGAAATTCAGTTAACACCACTGTTTGTCACTTCTTAGGTATGTTACCAGAGGCCCTTATCACAACCTTGCTGCCACAAAGAAATTCAAGCTTAAGAAATATTAACCTAATAAACTCAAATTCTGCTTGCAAAAGTGGAATCCATAAGACAATCCACTTCCTACCTTTTATCAATCACCCACATTAAATAATTTTCTTCTTTATGTTTTATTGACTATGGTTAATCCAGTTATCCCTTTGGCCTACTTTCAGGGGAGACCAGAAGTGGAATTTACAATAGGCAGGAGAAATGTTCCTGCTTTTTTCAAATGAATGAATTATGTCAACTAACACAAACACCAAGATGGAGAAAACTGAGGAAAACTAGAGACTGTGTGAGACCAGCTACACTGTTGGCTGGTGGACTGGAGGATGGATACACCAAGAATAAGTTCTAAAAACAAACCAGTAAATTAAAATGTTTTGCAGATTAAGATGAGTGAGGCAAAACTTGCAGTGGCCGATGACAGCCAATTTGGAAACTGCCTTAAGTACTGACAGGATGTGTCCTGAGAATCTGGGCAGAATTCTATTCATAGAGAAAGACACAATGATATACTCCATATATGCGTAACAACCAAGTGGAGATGATACTGGAAAGATATCAACACATGCAGATGCCACCTGAAAAGAAGGTAATGGAAAATATGTGCCTATGGGAGAAAAATCCCCTTTTGAGAGACTGATGGTGAAAGGAAGAGTAGCTATTGTAGAGGTATGTCCTACAGGGTGAAAATGTGATAAGGTCACACGGATTTAATGTGACACACCAAGTCCAAAAGCTCACCTATGAACATCCAATCAGCCCATTCATAGTTTGGTAAGGGGAAGCAGGAATCCCAGAGTTGCCTTGTAGCCCATTCGTCCTGACCAGGAATCTCTTATCTGTCTGCAAGAAAAATCGGGTGGTAAGAAGTGGGCTAGCTTGCTAGTTTTGCAGGTGGCCTATCCTTCAACAAAGCACTTCCCTCCCCTGTGGTTGCTCCAATGAGCTCACTATATCCATCCCTAAGAAGAGTGCCTCTAAATGTTGAGCTACCCTCCACTTACTGTACAAGTTGCACTTACCAGCGTAGGCTTGCTAGGTTCAAGCAACATGGGGTGAACCTAGTGTTCCTGCCAAACGTCACCAGCAAGACAGGCACCACTATCTCCCAGGATGGGCAAAATGGCAAGTCACTTCCACCTTCCCTGCCAGTTCCTGTAAGCATGTGATTCACTATATGAACTTTGCTTGGAACACAGCCAGAGCTTTATCCTACTCCATAGAGCAAGAGTAAGACTCAGCAATTCACAAAGGTAATACAGAACTAGTGGTGCTTCCACTGGATTGTCCTCTGCAAAAAAAAAAAAAAAAAATATATATATATATCTATATATATATATCTATATATATCTATATATCTATATATATCTATATATATCTATATATATCTATATATATCTATATATATCTATATATATATATATATATATATATATATATATATATATATATCTATCTATCTATCTATATATATGCACACACATACACATTTTCCATTTGGATAAGTAAGATTTCCTAGCACCAGATTTTCTTGCTTTCTTTAATATGTGAATGTCCTTTTGGGGGGGGGGGGTGCCTAAAAAGGGGCAAAAAGCCCACAGTTAAAAAAAAAAAAAATTAAAAAAAAATTAATGCACTTAGCATTAAGAGCTGTGTTGTCTGTTTTAGTCTGGTTCAGCCTGTGGGTTATCGGGTCAGATACCAGCCTTTTTTCAGACTCCAATTCTAAACCATCTCCTCCTCTACCCATAATGCCATGCTCCCCTCTCATCCACCTCGGAATGAGTTTGCTACTCACACTGATCTTAGAACATGCAAGAACAAACCCAGAAACATAAGGACAAGAAAGGGGACCCCCAGACACTGGGCTGCCCGATCATATGGAAGCCAGACTCCCCACCCCCAAAAGGATGACGACAGGAGGGAGGGATGGTTGAGCTAGACAGACGCAGAAAACATGTATATATCGTTATAGTACGTACATAACTTTCGTACTGGATGCTGTTTTTTCCCTTCTGGCCTCAACCTATGGGACAGAATCCCCACCCATCTATCATCCCAGGGGGCCCTAAGAGAGAGCAATTCACAGAATGATGGAACCAGGAGACACCCTGGACATTGCCTGTACATCCAATTTGCAATGGGACACAAAATGTAGGAGTACTAGCCCATGTAACAGCAGCACAAATGTCATACAGAGGCTCTGAAGGAAAAAAACAAAAAAGTAGTAGAAGTTGCCACTGCTTGTTAGAATGGCCTTAGGGTTTTGTGGGAAAGGACCTTCCTCTCAAACTGTACACAAAGGAAATGCAATTAAAAAACCCTCTGGATAAGGTTACTTTAGTAATTGGCTTGTCCAGTCTGGCCTTGGAAAAGGAAACCACTGTTTTGTTTTTCTAAATACTTTGTTTCTGTCCAAATAAAATCTCAGTTATCTACAAACATGCAGAAAGTACAGTTTTGTACCTACCATAAATGTAGATGTTCGAAGATCCACATTGCTGCAGTCCTTACACTTGGGTAGTCCGCTGTCCTCGGTCGGCCCGAATATCAAAGTATAAGGCTGACGTCGGTCAAGGCGCATTTGACTGACATCAGGACGTCAGGGTACAAATGCGCATGACCGACGTCATATCCTCAGTCTTTTCTTGCCCCAGATGTCAGAAGACCCTAAAAAGAAAGGTCAAAACCAAAAGACAGCAAACAACCAACCAACCTTGCACTAAAAATATGTACAATATACACCATATTGACAACCCAACCCACACAACCGCCTCTAACTACAGAGGGGAAGGAGGGAGGGTAAATTGGACTGCAGCAATGTGGATCTTCGAACATCTACATTTATGGTAGGTACAAAACTGTACTATGTTCTTCATCTCACATTGCTGCAGTCCTTGCACTTGGGTAGAATCCCAAAGCAGAGGTAAGGGAGGATGGCAAAACTATAAAGAAGCAGGAGCTGCCAAAATGCCCTGCAAAATAGCAGTGGCAAAACCAGCCCTAGATTTAGAGTAAAGTGGAAGGTGATAATGCCTAGAGAAAGTATGCACTGAACTCCAAGTAGCTGCCTCCAAAATATCTTTAGTTGCCACCCCCCTTAAAAAGGCTGTCGAAGTGGCAGTAGCCCTAGTGGAATGAGGCCTTATCCCAGCTGGAATCTCCTTGCCATGATGGGAATAACAGAAAGCAATGCAAAACCCAATCCACTTAGAAATAGTTTGTTTTGACACAGGCTTTCCCTGAGAACTCAAAGCAAAAGAAACAAATAACTGCTGAGACTGCCTGAACCCTTTAGTTCTGTCCAAATAATATCGCAACTGCCTGTGTACATCTAAACTGTGCAAAATCTTTTCCCCTTTATTTTGGGGATTTGCATAAAAAGTAGGCAAATGAATAGTTTGGTTTAAAGCCACACTAGAAACCACTTTAGGCATAAAGGAAGGATTAGTACGTAAAGATACCCTATCCTTATGGAAAATTAAGAAAGGCTCAACCGCCATAAGGGCCTGCAATTCAGAAACCCTTCTTGCAGAGGTAATGGCTAACAAAAAAGCAGTCTTCCATGATAAATATTTCAACTCGGTAGTAGCTGCAGGCTCAAAAGATTGTAGAGTGAGTTTCTCCAACACAAAATTGAGATCCCAAGCAGGAGTAGGAGCTCTACGTGGGGGTCTTATATTCTTTGCCCCTCTAAGAAATTGCTTGAACAAAGGATGAGAAAACAATGGTGGGTCACAATCATAGTGAGCGAAATTGCTGCAGCATGAACCTTAATAGAAGAGAAGGACAAACCTTTGTCCAGTAACTCAGTAAGATATTGAAGAGCCACACTTAAATTAGGCTCAGAAACATCAAAATCCTTTGCTGCACTCCAAAATAAAAATCTCTTCCATTTATCTGCGTACACTTTCCTTGTACTAGGCCTTCTAGCTTCCAAAATAACATTCAAAACTTGCTGTGGAAGTTGAGACCCACTATGGTTCAAAACAGAATATGCCAGGCTGTTAGGTGAAGAGAGTGAAGCTTGACATTGAGCAAATGACTGTCCTCCTGAGACAACAGGTGTGGAATCGAAGGCAAAGGCCATGGAGGCTCCCGTACCAGACTTCTCAGTAATGGGTACCAATGCTGTCGAGGCCAATCTGGAGCTATCAAAATCATCCTTGGCTTGTCCTGTCTGGCCTTTAGTAGTACCTTTGGGAGGAGAGGCAGAGGTGGAAAGGCATACACATGAAGATTGCTCCAATTTAAAGAAAGAGCGTCCACTTTCCAAGAAGCTGTGGGATGAAACCTTTTTGTGCAAAACTTTGGCAGCTGGTGGTTTAGTGGAGAAGCGAACAGATCTATGTCTGGAGTTCCCCATGACACTGTCAATTTCTGAAATACATGAGGATCCAATTTCCACTCGTGGGGATCCATAATTCGTCTGCTCAACACATCTGCTAAGGAGTTCTGTGCTCCCGGCAGAAACCTTGCCTGAAGATTCAGCTGTAAACAGAGCAGTCTCCCACAAAATCATTGCTTGCCTGCATAGAGGATAAGAATGTGTTCCCCCTTGCTTGTTGATGTACCACGACAGTTGTGTTGTCTGTTAGAATCAACACCTGCCCTGGAAGAAGTAAATCCTTGAAAGCTATTAATGCAAACTGGACTGCTAACATCTCCTTCAAGTTGATATGTAGATGTTGTAGTCTGGCAGGCCACTTGTCTTGTATCCACTTTCCATTCAGATGAGCTCCCCAAGCTTTGTCTGAGGCATCTGTCGTTAGAATCTGACTCGCCTCTGGCCGGGTCACAGAGAGTCCCTTGTTTAGGTGACATTCCTGAGCCCACCACAACAATTCCTTTTGAATGCAAGGTATTATTTGAATGACAGTGTCCAGATCCTGGCAGTGCTGTGTCCATACATTTTGAGATACCATTGTAGCTTCCTCATATGCAGTTTGGCATTGGGAAGTACCAGAATACAAGATGCCATGAACCCCAAGGCTTGAAGGACTGTCCTTGCAGTCAGCCTGGACTGATGAGACAATTGATGAAAGTAAAGGGAGAGATTCTTTTGTTTGTCCGGGGTCAAAAAGGCCATCTGGGATGCTGTATTCAGTCTTACACCCAGAAAGCACATGTCCTGAGAGGGTACTAGACTGGACTTTATTTCGTTCACAGAATACCCCAGGCATCTTAGCACTGCTATCACATATTCCAAATGATGAAGAAGCTCGTCCCTTCCTTGAGCCAGAATCAGGCAATCATCCAAATAAGGATAGATCTGTATTCCTTTTAGCCTGAGGAAAGCTATCACTGGAGCCAGAACCTTCGTGAATACTCTGGGCGCAGTAGATAAGCCAAAGGGCAATGCAGAGAACTGATAGTGAGAAGTCCCAGCCCGAAAACGCAGATACTTCCTGCAACTCAGTCTGATAGGAACATGAAGGTAAGCCTCCTTGAGATCCAAAGTTACCATCCAATGATCTTTGCCCAGCAGAGGTAAAAGCTGTTGTAACGTCAACATTTTGAACTTGGGAATGTCCAGATAAGTGTTGGGGATAGATAAATCCAAAATTGGTCTCCACGTGTTCCCTTTCTTTGGTACTAGGAACAGGCGAGAATAAAATCCTAGGCCCACTTCTGGCATAGGGACCGGCTGTATGGCCCCTATTTGAAGTAACAGAGAAATTTGTCTGTGAGCCTCTAGTCTTTGCTGAGGAGGAACGTCTGGCATGCCTTTGAAAGGAGGCAAGGTATGGAAATAGAACCTGTAACCGTGGTGTATGATATCCAATACCCATCTGTCTTGGGTAATTAAACTCCAATTTTCCTTGAAAAGTGCCAACCTTCCTCCCAAAGGTGCTGCCAGACGAGAAGGCTCTGGCAGCTGAAAAGGAAGGTCATTGGGTCTGTTTACGAAAGGACTGACCCCTGCCCTCACCCGAAGACTGTGCAGGTGAACTCCTGTTCTAGGCCTGAAAGAGCCCTGAGCTCTGCCCCTACCACGTCTAGATCTACCCCTAGACTGGGAATCATAAGAAGGATACGTCCACCCCTTGGTAGGCCAATTTCTACTAAACTTGGAGGCTGAACCTGCAAAAATCTTTAACAGTCTGCATAGACTTAGCCTTGTCTTCCATTTTCTTTAAGACTGCCTCAACAGGAGAACCAAACAACACATCAGATTGTAAAGGAGCATCTAAAATCCTTGTCTTAACATGGTCAGATAAATTCTGATCCCTCAGCCAGGCGTGCCTGCGAAGAACTGACCCAGTGGCAGCCACCCTAGACGAGGCCTGTACAGCATCAAAACCACATTGCAAAGAATGCTTACCCACCTGTTAAGAAACATGTACTAAATCTTGTAACTCTTTACAGTCAATACCTTCCGCCAGAGCATCTACTTTAGACTTCAATTGAGAAAGTAGATAGTTTTGGTATTTCAACATGTGAAACTGGCAATTCAAAGCCCTCATAGCTAGGGTGGAAGAAGTATAAACTTTCTTTCCCCATCTATCCAAAGCCCTGGCCTCTATCTGGAGGAACCGGATTTTTGACAACAGAAGCCTTAACACCCTTAGGCCCCTGACTAACAGTTTCTGGGTCTGCCCTAGGACTCTTAAAAAGGTACTTATGAGCTTCAGGCACCCTGTAATACCTGTCCGGTTTAACAGGAGCAGGAGGCACAGAATCAGGATTAAGAGAAGCCTCTGCAAACACATCTTCCACAACATCCAGAACAGGAGGTATAGCCAAAGGCCTATGCTGGGGTAAAGACAAAAATTCCCTAAGCCTTTTCCTGGAATCAGAGAAGTCCTGACCTTCCCACTTAAAATGCTCCCTCATGGAATGAAGAGTCTCTGAAAAAGAAAAATCCTCAGGAGGAGAAGCAGAAGGAGTAGAATTCATCCACATCAGAATCAGAATAAGGAGAATACTCCTGCAAGTCTTCAGCCGAACACTCTGAAACATCCGAAGCCTGCTCAACACAACCTAGCTCAGGTTCCACCCTAGGTCTCTTATCAGGAGGGGGCAAAGAACCTCTAATCAAAGTAATTAAATCTTCTGCCATTTTAAGCATATGCTTCTTGGGCACAGATCCTGAAGAACTAGGGGTGACACCAACTGAAGCTAAACCTGGCCTGCCCCTGGGAGAAGCCTTGGAAACAAAAGGAGAGGGCCTAACCACTCTAGGAAGGGAGGGGAGTATAGTAACCTGAGAAGCCCCTTCAGCCTGGCCTGCCTCCTGAGAGGCCACATCCTGCAATAACAAAGTCTCTCCCTGGGACTCCAGAGAAACCTCCGGCGGAACCACCGGCTCCACCGACACCTCTAAAGAACCGGCGTCTGGTAAGGACGGCTCTTCTAGCCTAGGCTTAGCTGCTTTGTCCTTGCGCTTCTTCGAAGAGCGGGCGGAGCATCCGACGGCATTTTATAATTGCACCGCTTCCCGAAGACTAACCTGGCACAATCTAACCTTCTCTTAATAGTGCGCTTATTGAATCTAGCACAAGAGCGACACCCAACAACGTCGTGCTCAGGCCCTAAACAAGGAATACACAAAGTATGATAATCTCTATGCGGTATCTGTTTCCCACAAGAAATACAGTTATTCACTTTTTCTGACATCCGGTAAACCACTGAGGCAAGAAAAAACAAAAATATTCCCCAACGGGGTACTTAGCCAACTTTGACTCGGTCTGAAACTCCGAATTCGAAAAATTTCAGAACGCCGAACGGCACTTGCAACGCTGCTTCTGCATCGGACCATGCGGCAAAAAAGACTGAGGATATGACGTCGGTCATGCGCATTTGTACCCTGACGTCCTGATGTCAGTCAAATGCGCCTTGACCGACGTCAGCCTTATACTTTGATATTCGGGCCGACCGAGGACAGCGGACTACCCAAGTGTAAGGACTGCAGCAATGTGAGATGAACATCTGACTTCAAATATTCACCCTTATTACTAAAATTCGGGAAGACAGGCAAATGAATATGCTGGTTCAAAGTAGATTATGAGGCTACCTTGGGGGGAAAAAAAGAGGGATTAATTCTTACCCTACCTCTACCCCCATCACCAATGTCAGGGTTTTCATTGGTGAAGGGGAAGGGCAACAAACAGTAGTGGTGGCTGAGGGCAACAAGCACTGCAACACCAATTTTGCTCAGTGCTTAAGTGCCAGAGTTCCAAATCCAGCATAACTACTGCACTTGACATTGAGGTGCGATACACCAAAGCAGAAGATGCACAGATGTGTTTCTTCAGAATGCTGCCACAAGCTATGCATATTTTTAAAACTTTTAATCTTCTCTTTATCCATTATATCAACAGAGGAAAAAATAAAAAATTACACAGCTAAAACAGTAGTCACCCAAATACAAATCACCGGCACACTAACCCAACAGCTTAAGCAGTACACATCAGTAACAGTACAACCCACTAAGCTTATTTTCTCTCTTTTTTTTGGTTAAACACAATAAGTGTAGGAACACCAAAAGAATAAGCAACCCCCCTAACTGTACTCTACCACCACCAACTACAAACAACCTAATTCAACCCGGGCAACACCTAAGGGGTAGAGGAAAAATAAGGTAAATTAAAAGATTTGTTGATGACCAAAAATAATACATGTCAGAGCTCAATCATGTTGCAGTTCCTCAAAGAAACAAATTACATCAGAAGTGGATTGGGGGGCAGGGAATTATGGATAAATGAAGCAAAGCTCTGAAATCTAAGTCTCTGAGAAAAGGCTGGCTTTGGATCAGTCTCAGATCTGACAACCCACAGGTTGAAGCCGGATGGATAAGACCTCAGATCTGAGACTTTAAATGCTTTGATGAATCAGAGATCCCTGGTCCTGTGCAAACAAATCCACTCTGAGGATGTTTTGGGTATTTGCTCTTGGCAAGCTGCATCAGAAGCAGCACAAGTGCTGTCTGGGCCAAAGTAATGTCCTCAGTAAGTCCTTTCCGATCTGTGAATGAATTTGGAAATAAGAAAGGAATAAACCAACATCCCTGACAAAGGGTTTCAGAATGCATTTGTTTTCCAGGCCTCTTTGCAAAGTGTAATACAGCAGAAGAGCTTCAGATCTCTATCTAGACTGGAAGCAAATGGATTCATTTTGGGGAGTTCCCCACCAGTGAGCCATCTATAAGAAGGCCACCTGGTGTAGTGTTCACTCATGAGGCTCTATTCCTGAATCTGATCAAACTGTTTGCTACTCTACAGGAATGCAAGTTGCCTGAAGGAATAAATTGTGTGAAAGTGCAATGCCTCAGGCAATCATAGCTAATCTGAAAAGGGGTAAGATCTTGTCCCTCTCTGTTTATGTACCATACTACTAAGAGGGTACCTGAAGAACAAAGATAATTCAGTAGTTTCAGGACAGTCATCTGTGGCCACCATCTGGATGGGGTTGGGAGGAGAGAAAGGTACCCCTGCATCGTACAGTACTTTTATCAGCTCACCTAAAAAATGTTCACATATTTGAGTAATGAAAATTAAAGAGGATGAGTGTGTTAGGCTTATCTGAATCTCATGTAAAATCTGGCAAGTCGAAGATACAGCAGACCATGAAATCTACAACTCTCATTTTCAGTTGCTTATCTGAAGAGAAAAGACTGAAAAAGTGCTAAGTTAGCTTTTTTCCTGGAGGAAGAAAACCTTTCAGAGATGCATTTTGAAGGCATTACATAAATACTAACCTATGACCTGAAACAAGGTGACATTTTTAGGTCCACAGTAAAGTCTAAAGAGTTGAAAAGACGCATGGTACACTGTAAAGCTGTTATGAGAATTTTGGTTAAGCCGGACATCAGGCAATTGTCAGATAAGGGAAAATGTGTATGCCTTGAAGTTTGCCATAGGCTACCACTGTAGTAAGGCATCTGATAAAGACTTTTGGGAGGGGTGGGGGTCAGGGGTGCCGTAGAAAGACTAAAAAAGGCAGAGGGGTACACTAATGATGCAATACACCAATACAAACTTAAAAATATAGTAGTTATGTACTCAACATAACATTCTATCTGTGTTGTCTATTTTCATTCTTCCTCAGCTAATGGGTTCAGATCTGATCCTCAGATCCAACTCAGCCATTACACTACCTCGTGGCCACCAAAAAACTCTCAAGCTCCTTCCCTACTCATAATGCACCAACCCCTAACATCCATCACATCTTGTTTGCTGCTTGACAGGAACAGTATTATGATATGCCATACCTGGAGCTCAACACAGAGCACTACTGTCCTTTAAGCCTCTCATTCCTCCAGAAGTCAGTCATTAAAAATGAGTGGGGAGTTGAGTAAGAATGCAAATGGACAACACAGACGGAACGTTATGGTGAGTACATAACTTCTTTATCCAATGCTGTCAATTTTCATTCATTCCTCAACTAATGGGCCCAAGTCCCCAGCTACATAAAATCCTGGGTAGACTCTTAAGGAAGGATATTCCAGAGTATGGTTGAGCCAAAAGCTGCTCTTCCACTCAAGACCACATCTACTTTGTAACGAGTGATAAAGGTATGAGGATTTGACCAAGTTGCAGGTGCACATTTATCATCCATGGAAGGTCTACACTGGAACACAGAAGTTGTCGCCATGGATCTGGTTGAATGAGCTATTAAAGGTTTTGATAAGGGGAGATTCAACTTGTTATAGACAAAGGAAATACAATTTTTCAACCATCTAGCTAGAGTTACCTCTAACTGCTTTACCCAATTTAGTATGTGCAAAGGAGATAAACAGCTGACCTTTCTAATTTCTTTTGTTCTGGGTAAGTAAAAAAAAATTGTCTATGGACATCCAATAAGTGCAACATATACTTAACTTTATTAATTTATGAAAGAACACTGGCAAGTTAATGGACTGGTTGATGTTATATGCTGACACCACCTTAGGAAGAAAGCATTGGTACGCACCATTAGAGACTTAGAAAATGCTTGAAGTTCTGAAATTCTTCTGGCAGATGCAACCAACCAGAAAGTTTTCCAGGTCAGGAATTTAAGATCACATTTAGCTGACAGTTCCAAGGGAGAGTGAATTGAGGCTTGCAGTACCAAATTTCAAACCCAAGGTGGAGTGGGATTTAGCAGGAGAGTGCCTCTCAAGAAGGCTTTGCACAGCTTACAGGAAGCCAGTGAAGAATTTTGAAATCCCACGTGGAAATTAGAGACTGCTGCAAGTTGGACTTCAGTAGTTGCTGAGCTAGCAGCTTCACACTAAAGACTCACCAAAAATTCCAGAACAGACTGAACTAGAGAGAAGGGGTTAATCTGATTTTGCTCTGCCCAACAAAAAAATCTTTTTTGTTTACTCTTGTAAAGTTTTAGTAGAAAGTTTATGGGAAGATAAAAGTAATGAATGGACAGAGGAAGACAGCATCGGTTGTCTGGCTATTATGGGAATGGAGAAACCACGCTGTTAGTTTGAGGCTTGAGATATCTAGGTGAAGCATGCCTGTTGGGTGGGACAGTAGGTCTGGAATTTGATCCAGAATCAGAGGTGGATAAAGTGGGTGAGGCTAAAGGAGGGAAAAAAAAACCCTGCAGAGGTCAGTTAAGGTGCAATGCGGATGACTTTCCTTTTAAACCGGGCTGCTTTCTGAAGGAATTGGGGAACTGGGGGGGGGGGTCAAAGGGTAACCATACAGAAAAATGGTGGACCAATCATGGAATAGAGCAGCCCTTGGTGATTCCCCTGCTGGGGGGATTAGGGCAAAAGAGCTGATGCACTTGTTCAGGTGAGAGGCAAAAAGATTGCAGCAAGGCTGGCCCCACTGACTGAAAATTGTCAGTCAGTTTGCTGTTGAGGGACCACTTGTGAGGTGGTAAGATGGAACTGCTCAGTCTGCTGTCATGTTGGACTTCCCTGAAATATGCGTTGCTATTAGAAAGTGGTTGGAAGATATCACCCATTGCCACACAGAGGGCTTCCCGAAACAGGGAATAAGGTCTGGATCCCCTTATCTGATGATGTACCAAACTACTGACATGCTATCTATACTGCAAATGTTGCAAGAGGGAGTGCGTCGTGGAATGCCTGCAAGGCTAAAAGCAGTGCTCTCATCTCCATAAAAATGTGAGTTGGCCTCTTCAGGGGACCAAGTGCCTTGGACTGTTTTCCCAAGGAAATGCCCCCCCCCCCCCCCCCGCCAAATATGGGAATCATCCTTGGTTACTACAGCCTTGGTCTGAGGGAGGATGAAAGGACGGCCTGTAGTACCTGTTGAGACAGCATCAATCAAAGGTATATTTTGCATGCTTGAGTTATTCTTATCTTCTCTGACAGGGGTTGAGAAGGCACGGACCACTGTATTTGCTAGCATCCACTGTAGAGCTCTTATGTGGAATCTCGCTAAAGGAACTAAAATTATTGCTGCTGACATTAACCCCAGGACTTGCAAAATCAACTGGGCTGAGACTCTGGTACTGCAAATAATTTTCCTGATCTGCATCCTTATTGTTTGCACTCTTGAAAGAAGAGAAGCTACCATATACACAGTGTTGAACACAGCCCCTATGGACTCTAATGTTTGGGTTAGTTGTGAGTGAAACACTTCGAAATTTATGGTTATTCCAAGATTTGAACAAGTTTATAGTACCCGATTGCGTGCTTCTATCAGTTGATGCCTGGTCAGGGTGGTAATGAGCCAATCGTCTAGACATGGAAACCCTCAATCCCTGCAGTCTCAGGTGAGCTGCTATAGCTGCCATACATCTGTTGAACACCCTGGGGGCTGTGGTGAGGCCAAAGGGCAGTGCTCTGATCTGATGGTCACTGGCTCCCAGCCAGAAGCGCGGGTACCTTCTGGAGTGTCTGCTCATTTTTATGTGATAGTATGCATCATGAAGGTCAATCGAGCATATCCAGTCATCCTTGTCCAGATAGGGCAGAATGGACTGAAACGTGATCACCCGGAACTGTGTCGAATTGACTTATTCAATACATTGAGATCCAAAATTAGTCCCCAGTCCCCTCTTTGGCATTAAAAAGAACCTTGATTAAGTTCCAGATTTTATTTGGTTTGGTTGGACCTCTTGGATGACTCTTAGTATCTTTTGGAGTTCTAGTGCTGCTACTTTCCTCTAACTGGGTGGAACATAGGGAAATTCTTAACAATGGAGGAGGTAGGGAAAACGGAATGTAACTTCTGGAAATAATTCTCTGCACCCAATTGTCTTGTTATATCTAGGCAGGCTCTCTGGTGCAGAGATAAGAGAACCCCCAAATGCCACAGGTGGGCAATTGGGGGGGGGGGGGGAGTTCTCCTTTCAGGGGAAAGGATCTGTATGAAAAGGAATTTCTAGACCCCTGGATTTGCGGATCTCCTCTGCCACGGGTGTGTCACCTTCCATTATAGCTCCCCCTTTGCCGCTGGGGGAAGCATCGCCACTTGCGTCCGGGAATGGTCCCTGGGACTATCCGAACCACATTTTTTTACCTCCCCGTTCATTTCCTGGAGGTCTTGAAAGGTTAAAATATGCATGCCCACTTCAGACAGGGTCTTTGTCTGTCTCACACCACCTTAACTGTGGGGCCAAACAAAAGCCCCATCAAAAGAAGCACCGACAAACAAGGACCTGAAGGGCTCTGCAAAATCACAGGCCCATCCAGGCATACCTCCTGATGGAAATAACTGAACCCGTGGCCTTTGAGGCACCTTCTGCACCATGAGATATGCCTCATTGACGAATTAAATACAGCTCTTACAGTAGCCAACTGACAGACTACTGAAGATTAAGCTTTAGCAGTTTTGGTTCCAGAAAGAGGTTCTGACAGCTCTTGAATCAAATCTCTGAAGTCTCAAAATGTGTCAGGTAGTTCAGCGATCTGAGTGCATAAGTCGCTGAAGCATAAGCACATTTCCCAAATCTGTTAGCCCCCCTACACTCTCTGGTAGGAGGGTGGGCAATGGAAATGTTCCACAAGTTCCTTTTTAGTAGCTGCCGCCACGACCATGCTATCCACTGGCACCCCTTTATCCCAAAATTCCCTTTCTACTGGTAGAAGGAAAATCCTGTCTGGCATCATGGGGATTGGTTCAACTAAGTCAGGTTCCTTCCACGCCTGCCTAGAGATCAAATCAATGAGCTCATCGGCAGGTGGTAGAAGGGCCAGCTCCAAAGGCCTCCAGAAATACTAATTCCTTCAGATAAGGGTATTGGAAGACCAGCCACCAGTCTGTGTAAGGATCTCAAGAATGTCTTCAAATGAGACGTAATCGGGTGGTGATTATGGGGACCCCTTCTCCATCAAAATATGCATCCTCAGTGACAGACTCCTCAGAAGAGTCCAAGTGCCTCCGTTTGAACTCTCGTCCTAGGGACTTACTTCACTGGACCACCCCACCAAGGATCAGTAGAGATTAGGATACTCTGCTGGGTAGCCTGGAAGCTTCAGTTGGCTGTCTGTGGGGTAGAATGTTCAGGCTCACGGTGCAAAGTCAGAAAAGTAGAGGGTGGATCTGAGGGGGTAGGGACCCATCTGTCCTGCCATAGTAGAGAACACCTTCACAGCCTCAAAGGCAGATCACTGCAGAAAGAAAGACAGAGCCAAAACAAGTTTCTGGCTCGTCACCTCCCTCTGCTCAAAGTACAGTTGTGTACACTTACCGTAAATGTAGATATCTGAGCAAATTCACTGTTGCAGTCATTACACCTGAGTTATCTGGTTGCAGGTAGCCCTCAGCCAGCCTAATTATCAAAGTCTTGGGTCCTGCGACCGTTGCTGTCTCTTCCATGACATCAAGTAGTCAGGGGTATAAAGCATACAGCCATTACATCAGTTTTTCTTGGCCCAGATGTCAGGTGCCCCCATAATGGGAAGCAAATATATATATACATATATCTCTCTCTCTATCTATATATCTACATCTACATCTATCTATCTCTATATCTATCTATATTTATTTATATATTTATATATATATATATATATATATATATATATATATATATATATATATATATATATATATATATATATATATATATATATATATATATATATATATATATATATAGGTTACTCCTCCAACAAAAAGCAAACACACCAGAAAGCTTAAATATAGTAAACAAGAAGAGAGGTATAGCCAACAGATGTCAGGGGGCTGGAGGGAGGGTAACCAGGACTGCAAGAGTGAATACACTTGAACATCTACATTTATGTTAAGTGCACACAACTGTACTATGTTCTTCATGTTTCACTGTTGCAGTCATTACATTTGGGTAGATTCCCAAAGCTAAGGAAGGGAGGAGGCAATAAGAGAACAG
This sequence comes from Protopterus annectens, assembly GCF_019279795.1. NCBI lineage: Eukaryota > Metazoa > Chordata > Ceratodontiformes > Protopteridae > Protopterus > Protopterus annectens. Next base: position 809,004,150 of record NC_056734.1, read on the forward strand.
TAGGACCAGCTATTAGGCCCTGCAGGACTGCAGTGGCAAAACCAGCTGTGGATTTAGAAAAAACAGACAAGTAGTAATGCTTGGTGAAGGTATGAGCAGAACTCCAGGTAGCAACTAACAGCTGTTCAATTTTCCTGAGAGGCTTAGTCCTGTCCAAATAAAATCTAAGTTGTCTGTGCACGTCCAAAGAGTGCAGTATTCGTTCTCCTTTGTTCTGTGGATTAGAAAAGAAGGTTGGCAAATGAATGGATTGATTGAGGGCCACACTGGATACCACCTTGGGCATAAAGGAAGGATTGATCCTGAGGGACATCCTGTCTGCAGGGAAGATTATGAAGGGTTCCACTGCCATGAGGGCCTGTAATTCAGACACCCTTCTTGCTGAAGTGATTGCTAGAAGGAATGCTGTATTCCAAGAAAGGAATTTCAACTCTGCAGTTGCAGATGGCTCAAAAGGAGGTAGAGTGAGCTTTTCCCTTTTCCAATACAAAGTTAAGGTCTCAGGCTGGAGTAGGGGCTCTCCTGGGTGGTCTTAATTTTTTGGCCCCTCTGAGGAATTGTTTCAGCAGGGAGTGAAAGAAGAGGGGAGGCTCAGTATTACAATGTGCTGAAATGGTTGAGGCATGAATTTTAATAGAAGAGAAGGAAAGGCCCTTGTGAAGCATCTCTGCTAAGTACTGAAGAATATGCGGTAATCTGTGCACAGATGTGCCCATCCCGAGTTTGGCTCCAGGAACAGCATCTTTTCCACTTTTTTGCATAGGATTTTCTAGTACTAGGCCTCCTTGCCTCCAGAATTACACCCAACACTTGCTTACTGAGGAATGGTATTGGACAGCTCAGATAATTAGCCAGGCTGCAAGGCTCAGGGTTTGAAGCTGGGGGTGCAGAATCTGGCCCTCCTGCTGGGACAGCAGGGAAGGGGTCTGATGCAGGTGCCATGGTTCCAGCGGTGACATACTGCGCAGGAGGGGGTACCAGTGTTGGCGTGACCAGTCTGGTGCAATGAGTATTGTCCTTGGTATGTCATGTTTGATCTTTAGTAGAACTTGAGAGGAGAGGCAGAGGGGGAAAAGGCATAAACTGAGAGGCTTTCCCAGATGGACAGGGTTATCCACTTTCCAAGCTTGTCTGTGGGGAGTCCTTCTGCAGAATTTGTCCAATTAGTAGTTCTGAGGGGAGGCAAACAGGTCTATTTCTGGGCTCCCTCATTTGTTTCTCAAAATGTTGAATATTTTTGGTTCCAGTTTCCACTCGTGTGGGTCCATGAGATTTCTGCTTAGATTGGCTGCCAGTGAATTTAGCTTGCCTGGCAGGAATTGAGCTTGTAGGTGCATTTGGTGGCTCAAGGCTGTGTTCCACAGAGCCATGGCTGGTCTGCAGAGAGGGTATGAGTGGGTTCCCCCTGCTTGTTTATGTACCACATAACAGTGGTGTTGTTTGTCTTTACCAATAATTGTCCTGGAAGAATGTGATCCTTGAAGGCTGTCAGAGAATTCTCTACAGCTAACATTTCTTTTTGATTGATATGCAGGTGCATTTGACTCTGGTTCCATTTGCCATGAATGCACTGCCCTGCCCGGTGAGGCCCCCCCATGCATAGTCTGATGCGTCCGTTAGGGTTTGGGTAGCAGGGGGTAGAGTGAATGGCAGTCCCTTGTTGTGGTAGCAGGCTTCTGCCCACCAAAGACCTCTGTCTTTATACAAGGAATGATAGGAATCATTGATTCCAGGTCCTGAGAATCTTGACAACATAGGCTTTTTAGATACCACTGTAGTTTCCTCATATACAGTCTTGCATATGGAATTAGTAAGATGCAAGAGGCCATGAACCCCAGGGGCTTGCAGTATTTTCCTTGCAGACAGCTGGGTCTTTGTGGCCAGTACTTTGAAGTAGGCTGTCAAACTTGTTTCTCTGGTGTGAGGTAGGCCATTTGGGAAGTTGTGTTCAAGCTTGCTCCCGGGAATACAATTTGTTGGCTAGGTACTAGGTGAGATTTCTTTTCATTTATGGTGAGGTTAGCAGTTTCTTTAGAAACGCCAGATGATTTAACAGTATGTCCTGGCTTTCTGCCTGAATTAGACAATCGTCCAGGTATGGGTATATTTGAATATTTCTTTGCCTGCAGAATGCAATGACTGGAACCAGGCACTTTGTGAATACACTGGGTGCAGCAGATAAGCTAAAGGGCAATGCAGAGAACTGACTGTGCATGTAGCCTGCTCTGAAGCGTAGGTATTTTCTGCAAGTTTCCTTTATTGGGATCTGCAGGTAGGCTTCCTTTAAGTCCAAAGTTGCCAACCAGGCGTTTCTGCCTAACATGGGAAGCAGCTGATGAAGAGTTAGTATTTTGAATTTTGGGAATACCAAAAAGGTGTTTAAGATAGACAGGTCCAGGATAGAATGCCAGGAGTCGTCTTTTCTGGGTACCAGGAAATGTCTTGAGTAAAAACCTTTCCCCCATTCTTCTGCTGGGACAGGTTGAATAGCCCTGATACTCATCTGCCCACTGACTTGGGGGTAGGTGTGGAAGTGGAATCTGTATCCTTGGGAAACTACATTTAAAACCCATTTGTCTTAGGTAACAAGTTCCCAGTCTTTTGCATGCAGGGCGATCTTTCCACCTAAAGGAGCAGTCAGTTGAGCAGGGCTTGGAAGATTTAAAGTGAAGTAATTGTGACAGTTTACCATATGGGGGGGGGGGTCTTACTTCCAGCTTTGGAAGTGGAAGCCCCCCACTGCTTAGGCCTGTGAGTACCTCGAGACTGTAGTCTAGGTGGTCTGCTGTTCCTGGGTTTGGACTGAAGGTCTAGAAGAGAAAGGAATATACCAATTCTTAGAAGGCCAATGCCTACTAAACCTGGGAGGTTGTACTTGCAGGAAATTTAACAGTTTGCATAGATTTATCTTTTTCCTCCAGCTTTTTAAGTACTACTACTACTGCTTTGTTGCCAAACAGGCGGTCTTGGTTTAAGGGAGCATCCAGCAATTTAGCTTTAACATGATCTAGCAAAGTTTGCTCATTAAGCCAAGCATGCCTTCTAAGAAGAGACCCGGTGACTCTGAGTCAAAACCACATTGCAAAATACTTTTACCAACTTGTTCAGCAGAATTAATTAAATCCTGTAATTATTTTCAGTACAGTCTGGAATCAACATCAATTTCTGTTTAAGTAATCCAATAATATGCTGCTGATACTTTTAACATATGAAACTGGCAGTTTAAGGTCCTAATGGCCAAAGTAGCAGAAGTGTATGTGCCTTCTTACCCCATCTGTCTAGGGCTCTGGAATCTCTATCAGAGGGGGTAGGGTTTTTGGCAGTAGTAGCCTTAATGCCTTTGGGTCCGCGTGGGTCCCTGTGAAATGGTCTCTGGGTCCGCAGTAGGATGCTTAAAGAGGAACTTGTGAGAGTCAGGTACTCTAATACCGGTCAGGTTTCCTAGGAGCTGGAGATAAAGTGTCTGGGGCCAGGTTAGATTCCAAGAAGGCATCATCTACAATGTCCAGTACAGGAGGGATAGCTAAAGGCCTGTGTTGAGGTAGGAGTAGTAATTCTCTAAGCCTCTTTTTGGAGTCAGAGTAACCCTGGATTTCCCAGCAGAAATGCTCCGTAAGTGTGTGCAAAGTTTCACCAAGAGAGAAATCTTCTGGAGGGGAAGCAGAGGGAATTGAGTCCTCTGCATCAGAATCCTCATAGGTAGATAAGGGCAAATCCTGGTCAACAGAAGAAACAAATTTCAGAATCCTGATCAGAAGAATCAGAAGGAAAATCTGTTCTAGGTCTCAGAGGGAGAAGGGTGGCTTCCCCTAATTAGAGTAATAAGGTCTTCAGCCATTATTTGTTTTTTGGGCATATGGGCCTGACCATGCGGTTTGGACATCGGTTTTCTAGGCATGGAACAAGTTTTAGGTCTTGAAGAAGAAGATATCCGTTTGATATGCAACTCAGTAGGCCTGAATACACCCTCAGAAGCTGGTGCCTGCACAGTGGCTCCAGACCCATTCAAGGTAGAGACATCTGCAGGTTCCATAGTGGAAGCATCATCTCGCGGCATACTAAACTCAGAATGGGTCTCAGTAGAGGCCTGCATATCTGAAGTAGCAGGTATCAGGGGCTGCAAAACCACCTCACAGAGTACCAACAAACTGGTGACTAGCTTAATGGAAGCGTCGGCAGTTTTGGACCTATGCGGTCTGTCTATCTTTACGTTTTTTCGGAATGTCTGTAAACGGATGGCTTACCGAAGCCATTCCTGGATAATTAAACAGAGTACCGAAATAGTTTGATGCGAAAATAAACAGACAAATAGTACAACGATTGAATAAGGCACAAAACTGACAGATTAGTGACGTCGTGGTCTGGGCATAAGCAAGGAATGCAGTACGAATGAAAATCTTTGAGGTATTTGCTTTCTACAAGTAATACAATTGTTAACTTTTACTGATATCACTTTAGAGCAAGAAAAAGGATCCCAATGGGGTACTTAGCTTTTTTGAAGACTTCGGTTCTGAAACTCGAAAATGAAAATTTCAAGAGTCGTCTGACCGGCACTTGCGAACTGCTTCTGCTTCGTGCACCGCATGGCAAAAAAGACTGATGTAATGGTGTCGGCTGGATGCTTTATACCCCTGACTGCCTGACGTCATGGAAAACACAGCAACCGACGCAGGACGCAAGACTGATAATCAGGCCGGCAAGGGGCTACCTTCAAGCAGATAACCCAAATGTAATGACTGCAACAGTGAAACATGAACAGCAACCCACCTGAGGTGTAAGTCTGAGCCAAGCAATCTAGTGCCGAGGTTCAGAGAGGAACAGCTGGCTCCAAGACTCTTGGGAGTTGACTCCAACCCTCCTGGAACCAAAAGGGATGCTTCTGCTCAGAGGATATTGGAGACTGTGTACTCACAGCAGTAATCGGATCCGAAAGGGTTTTCTTTGGATCCGTATTAGACAAACCCAGAATGCTCAGATCCGAAGACTCTAAAACAGGCTGGATTAGAGATGCAGCTATAATGGGTGGAGCAGCAGATTATCTAAAGTCCTAACCCGAAGGGGTAGGAGCCGTAAGAACTCTCATTTGAATTTGCACCGTGAAGAATTTCCTAATCTTCCTCTCCACATCTCCTTCAGTAAGACTCCTGCAGGAACGAGAAGATGCTAGGGATAGCAATTTGAGTGTGCCTCTCTAAAAAGGGAGGAGGCACTCAATGGGACTGGATCCAGAAAAGAATTTCTCCTTGGTAAGGGGTTCAATCAGAGGATGTAGGATCCAGTACAGGCTTGATTGGCTCTAAGAGTCAGACCATGAGTAATTTCAGATCAGATTTATTTTTTTTTACCCTTTGAGGAAGAGGAGGTTGAAGACTCAGAAGGTTTAGACCTTTTTGTAGGTTCTCTAGCTTTGCGTTTGGTGGGATTGAGCCCCAGCAATGGCTTTGGAGAAGGAAGCTGGCAGCAAGCTTATCAAAATCAATATTTCTCTTATTAGCTAGTGCTCGGGGGGGGGGGGGGGGTTAAAAACCTATGACAGATACTGCAGTCTTGTAAATGATACGGGCCCAAGCAATATACAAAAAGATTATGGGAAACTTGTGTCCAAACTTTTCACACTATTAAATCCTGAATGACCTTTTTCGGACATCCTGAAGTAGAAAAAAAAGTTACGTACTTACCATAACTTGGCATCTGTGCTATCCAGTATCATTATGCATCACAGACAGCTCTTGGATCAGAGCCAATAACTTCTCAGACAGATCCAGAGCTCAAGCTCCTTCGCCTTCCCGCAATCCCCCGCTACCTTCTAACCCTCATATTGAAATTGTTAAATTAGCTTAACTGTAGAAGCTAAAAACGTCTCACCAAATACAAGCCACTTCAGCCTCTCCAGACCCCCCAGAAAGAAGGTAGGAGGAGGGCGGGAATGTGATGAATAACGACACTGGATAGCAGAGTTATTGTAAGTACATAACTCTGATGCTATCTGGGTCATTATTCCTCGACAGATGGGTCAGAGTCCCAAGTTACTATGCACCCTGCATGGCCTCAAGGAAGAATATGCCAGAGCACGAGGAACCAAAGGAAGCCCTGTTCCTATATACCAAATCCAATTTGTAGTGAGAAATGAATGTGTGGGGATTAGACCAAGTCACAGCAGCAAAAGGGAAAGTCTAGCCAAAAAGGCTGACAACATAGCAACAGGTCTAGTAAAGAGGGCTTTAACTGGTCTGTGCAGTTAAAATGCAGACTAACATAAATGAAGGAAATACGACCAGCAAGCCATCTGGAAACAGTCACTTTAGAAACTGCCTGGCCCTTTCTATTCTCAGAGAAAGCCAAAAAGAGTTAGTCTGACTTTCTAAAAGTACAGTTTTGTACCTACCATAAATGTAGATGTTAGAGTGTACACCCTGCTGCAGTCACCACACTTGGGTTATCCTGTTGTCAGGCGGTCTTGCAGTCGGCCGGAATTCCAAAGTCTTGGTCCGGCGTCGGTTGCTGTCGCTTCTTCCCTGACGTCAGTGCGCCAGGGGTATATATAATGCATCAGACGCCATTTTCTTCAGTTTTTCTTGCCCCAGATGTCAGGTGCCCCCAAAAAAGTGGTCAGTAATTAGTACCAATTTATGAAGTTTTAGCACACAAACAAAATCCCTCCAGCTATAAGCAAATACATCAGGAAGGTTTTGTAGAGATTTAGCCAGTTAAATCAGAGGGGATGGAGGGAGGGTAACCTGGACTGCAGCAGGGTGTACACTCGAACATCTTCATTTATGGTAGGTACAAAACTGTATTATGTTCATCGTGTTACCCTGCTGCAGTCATCACACTTGGGTAGAATCCCAAAGCTAAGGGAGGAGGAATCAGAGGAGGCTAGAAGGCCCTGCAGAACTGCAGTGGCGAAGCCAGCTCTAGTCTTAGAGTAAAGTGGTAAGTGATAGTGTTTGGTAAAGGTGTGTACTGAACTCCAAGTTGCAGCTTCCAAAATCTCCTTGGTTGGAACCCCCTGAGGAAGGCTGTAGATGTAGCTGTTGCCCTGGTAGAGTGGGGCGTAATGGTAGCAGGAACTGGTTTTCCATGACGGGTAGAGAAAAACAAATGCCATGTCCTATCCATTTGGAAATGGTTTGTTTGGATATAGCCTTCCCTTGTGAAGCTGTAGCATAGGATACAAAGAGCTGGTCAGATTTTCTGAAAACCTTAGTTTTATCCAAGTAGTAACGAAGTTGTCTGTGAATGGTCAAGGAATGCAGGAGTCTTTCTCCTTTGTTCTGTGGATTTGGGAAGAAAGTGGGTAAGTGGATGGTTTGATTTAAAGCCACACTGGAAATCACCTTAGGCATGAAGGAAGGATTAGTTCGTAGAGAAACTCTGTTGATGGAAAATGAGGAAAGGTTCCACTGCCATTAGTACCTGCAGCTCTGAGACTCTTCTAGCTGAAGTTATTGCTACCAGCAGGGCAGTCTTCCATGACAGAAAAGTACAGTTTTGTACCTACCATAAATGTAGATGTCCGATAGGTATGCATCTGCAGTCCCTCACATATGGGTTGTCCTGCCTCAGGCAGCCCTTCGGTTGGCCGGATTCCAAAGTCTGGGTCCGGCGTCGGCTGATGTCGCTCTTTCCCCGACGTCAGAGCGCCTGGGGTATAAAAGTATCAGCCAATGCCATCTTCCTCAGTTTTTCTTGCCCCAGATGCCAGGTGCCCTCTAAGGAAGGCTAAATTTGGAGAAATGCAAATAATTCCAAACATGCACAGTAATATAAAACAAATACACCATAATAGATAACCCCAGCTAGCTATAAGAGGGATAAGTACCCAAGAAATACCACAGAGGGGAAGGAGGGAGGGTAAACCTGACTGCAGATGCATACCTATCGGACATCTACATTTATGGTAGGTACAAAACTGTACTATGTCCTTCAAGGATGCATCTGCAGTCCTCACATATGGGTAGAATACCATAGCCAAGCTGGGGGTGGAAGGATCTAAGAAAATGATGGTGTAGCTAAAATGCCCTGCAGGACTGCCGTAGCAAAGCCTGCTCTGGATCTGGAATACAAGGGCAAATTGTAATACTTGGAAAATGTATGCACGGAGCTCCATGTAGCAGCTTCTAAAATGTCCTTGGTAGCCACCCCTCTTAAAGGGTGTGGAGGTGGCTGTGGCTCTGGTGGAATGAGGTCTGATGTTAGCTGGCACAGTCTTTCCATGATAAGAGTAGCAGAATCGAATGCAATTCCCTATCCATTTTGAAATAGTCTGTTTTGAAATTGCTTTTCCTTGAATACCTGCAGCATATGCTACCAACAGCTGGTCAGTTTTTCTGTAAGTCTTAGTTCTGTCCAAGTAGTAGCGCAACTGTCTGTGAATGTCCAGGGTATGCAGAAGTTTCTCCCCCTTGTTTTGTGGATTTGGAAAGAAGGTAGGCAGGTGAATAGCTTGGTTCAGTGAGACCCTGGATACCACCTTTGGCATGAATGAAGGATTGGTTCTCAAAGAGACTCTGTCCTGATGAAAAATAAGAAATGGTTGTACTGCCATGAGTGCCTGCAATTCAGATACTCTTCTTGCTGAGGTTATGGCCAGAAGGAAGGCAGTCTTCCAAGACAAACTGTAGCTCTGAAGATGCTGCTGGTTCAAAGGGAGGTAGAGTCAACTTTTCCAACATGAAGTTAAGGTCCCATGTAGGCACTGGTGGTTTTCTTGGAGGATTGATGTTTTTAATTCCTCTTAGAAACTGCCTTAGGAGAGGATAAGAGAAGACAGGTGGATCAGTATTGTATTCTGCTGAAATTGCTGAAGCATGAATTTTAATGGAAGAGTAAGAAAGGCCATTGTGGAGCATTTCTGCCAAGTATTCCAGGATATGGGTCATGCTCATCTCTGTCGCATCTAGGCACTTTGCGGTGCTCAAAGTGTGGAATCTTTTCCATTTTGCTGAGTATGCCTTTCTCGTGGAAGGTCTGCGAGCTTCCATGATGATATCCTTCACTCTCTTGGATAGCTTTTCCTGGTGAGGAGTCAAGGTATTCTCCAGGCTGTCAAGCTGCAGGGTTTTCAGGCTGGAGTGCAGAGTTTTGTAATTGTGCTGTGTCAGAAGTGACCATTGTGGTAGAGGCCACGGTTTCGTGTGTGACATGCTCCGTAACAGTGGGTACCAGTGCTGCCTTGGCCAGTCCGGGGCTATTAGAATCACTTTTGGCTGCTCTGTCCTGATTTTCAGTAAGACCTTGGTCATTAGTGGAAGAGGTGGAAATGCATACACTGTTAGAGTATTCCAGCTGAAAGAGAGGGCGTCCACTTTCCATGCTTGTGGGTGGTATGTCCTTGAGCAGAATTTCTTCAGCTGATGATTGAGGTGGGAGGCAAAAAGATCTATGTCCGGCCACCCCCATGACTGTGTTATCTGAAGGAAGATGTCTGGGTGCAGCATCCATTCGTGTGGATCTATGGTGTTTCTGCTTAGGCGGTCCGCCAGTATATTGTCTTTTCCTGGCACAAACTGGGATTGCAGCTCTATATTGACTTTCAGGGAAAGTTCCCAAAGATTCATTGCTAGCCTGCAGAGAGGGTAGGAATGGGTACCACCTCCTTGTTTATGTACCACACGACTGTGGTATTGTCTGTCCTTATTAGCAGGTGGCCTTGATGTAGAAAGTGCCTGAAGGCCTCGATTGCATGCATCACTGCCAGCATTTCCTTTTGGTTTATGTGCATGCGCAATTCTTTGAGACCATAGTCGTTGGATGCATCTGTCCTCCATATGTGCTCCCCATCCATGGTCTGAAGCGTCCGAGGTAATGGTTTGGCTGGTTACTGGTTTGCTGAAAGGCAGACCCCTATTTGACTGGCTTGCTTGGGCCCACCACAGAAATTCCTTTTGAAGGCATGGAATGAGTGGTATCAAAGCTTCTAGGCTGTGATTGTGCTGAGACCATAAACTCCTTGGGTACCATTGCAGTTTTCTCATATGCAGCCTTGCTTGTGGAATCAGAAGAATGCACGATGCCATGTAACCCAGGTCCTGCAGGATTTTCCTTGCAGTCATCTGAGTTTGTTTTGTCAGATTTTTGAAGTAATCTGGTAGTTGTCTGTTTTTCTTCTGAGAAAAGCCATTTGGGTGGTTGTATTTAGTTCCGCACCCAGAAAAGTTATTCTTTGGGATGGCACAAGTCTTGATTTGTGAATGTTGACTGTGTATCCCAAGGGCTGCAGAAGGCGTATGGCATAATTCAAATGTTTTACTAAAGTTTATTGGCTGTCCGCTTGTATAAGGCAGTCGTCCAGATACGAGTATATTTGAATCCCCTGAAGTCTGCAGTGTACAATTACTGATGCCAGGCATTTTGTGAATACTCTGGGCGCAGTAGATAAGCCAAAGGGCAATGCTGAGAATTGATAATGCTCTGAACCTGCAAGAAATCTGAGGTGTCTTCTGCAACTGTGTGATAGGGACATGCAGGTATGCCTCCTTGAGGTCTAGAGTTACCAGCCAAGACCCCTTGCCCAGCATGGGAAGGAGTTGCTGTAAGGTCAGCATTTTGAATTTTGGCACAATGAGATAAGTGTTCAGTGCGGACAAGTCGAGAATAGGCCTCCATTGTTTTTCTTTTCTTGGGACAAGGAATAGTCTGGAATAAAATCCTTGGCCTTGTTCTGCGAGAGGAACCTTTTCTATAGCTTTAATTTGCAATAGGTTGGCAATTTGTTCTAAAGCCTCTGCCCTTTGATTTGGTGGCAGATTTGGCATTCCTTTTCTTTCTGGTAAAGTATGGAAATGGAACCTGTATCCTTTGTCTATTATTTGCAGTGTCCATTTGTCCCTTGTAATACTGTGCCAATTTCTTGAGAATAAAGATAGCTTTCCGCCCAAAGGTGCTTCTAATTGAGCCCTGGTCGGCGGGGTCAAGGTGAAGTCATCGAGTCTGTCCTTGTGCAGCAGTTGTTGGTCCTGCACTACCTCTCTGGTTAGGAGGCTGCCATTGATGCCCTCTGTAGGAGCCTCTAGCTTGCCCTCTACCTCTGGCACGCCTGTTCTTGCCTCTTTGAAATCTCTCTTCTGGAAAGGACCAGTTCTTAGAAGGCCAATTTCTGCTGAATCTTGGTGGTTGGACCTGGAGGAAATCTTTGACTGTTTGTGCAGATTTAGCCTTTTCCTCAAATTTCTTTTAAGACCTCCTGAGCAGTGGAGCCAAATAACTTTTGCTTTTCCAGTGGAGCATTCAGAAGCTTAGCCTTAACATGATCTGGCAGAGACTGTTCCTTCAGCCAAGCATGTCTATGTATGACTGCCCCTGTCATTGCTGACCTACATGAAGCTTCCAATGCATCATAACCACACTGCAAGAAATGGTTGCTAACCTGTTGTGAGTTATGTACCAGATCCTGAAGTGACTTACGATCTAGGGGTTCAGGTGAAGACCGTTTTTTCTGCAATTCATCCAACAAATACTCTTGGTACTGTATCATATGAAATTGACAATTTAAAGCCCTCATAGACAGAGTGGAAGTATACACTTTTTTACCCCATCTCTCTAAAGCCCTGGACTCCCTTTCAGAGGGGAGTGGATTTTTTTAGTAGTGGCAGCTGCAACCCCTTTAGGACCCTGGGAAATAGTTTCTGGGTCAGCAGAGTGGGCCTTGTAAAGGAAATGATGCGAGTCCGGGACCCTGTAGTACCTACCGGGTTTAACAGGAGCCGGAGGAAGGGTGTCAGGGGTAATGCTAGACTCCGAATACACATCAATGACACTTAAAACAGGAGGAATAGCCAAGGGTCTATGCTGGGGTAAATGAAGAAAAGTCCTTAATCTCTTCCTGGAATCGGAGAATTCCTGGACCTGCCATTGGAAATGCTCTCTCATGGAGTGAAGGGTCTCCCCAAAGGACAGCTCTTCAGGAGGGGAGGCAGAGGGAATGGATTCCTCTGCATCAGAATCCTCGTAGGCCGTAAAGGCCTCCTCCTGGTAGTCCGATAGAGCAGAGCCATCAGAGGCCTCATCAGAGGACTGTGGATCAGCGGGCTCAACCCTGGGCCTTTCGTCTAGAGGAGGTTGAGAGCCCCTGTCCGGGTGAGGCTGAGAGCTCCTAATTAAGGAAATAAGGTCCTCAGCCAAACTTAATATCTGTGAACCTGTAGTGGATCCCTGAGGAATAGTCTTGGGAGGCAGAGATTTTTGTTGTTTAGCAGCTTTAGCCCTAGTGAATGCTTTTATGGACATGGATGCAGGGGGCCTGGCTGCTCCATGTGCTGGTGTAGATTTGTCTAGGGGAATGGTGTCCGTAGTTTCCTGAACACCGATTTCCGAGGGTAAATCTATAACAGACTCGGAAGAGGCCTCCGGGGCCGAGGTTGTCGGTTGTGCGGTTTCTGCGGTCGGAAGTACCAAGGACTCTGTTTCAGCCGAAACAGAGACACTCGCGGTAGGCCTAGGCGTGGTTTCAGCCGAAACCACGGTCCGCGTGTGTCGGTCCTTGTCCTTCCGTTTTTTGGTTAAATGAGAAGTCGGGGTCTCCGACGGCATAATATAAGAAAAACTAGCCCCAAAAAATTCCTCTGCAAACTTCGACAGACGCCTAAGAGTGCGTCGATTAAAGGAGGCACAGGCAGTACAGGCCAAGATGTCGTGGTCTGGGCCTAGGCAGGGGAGGCAGTACGAATGGAAATCCTTATGAGGTATTTGTTTCCCACAAGTCAAGCAATTATTAACTTTAAGCGTTTGATCTGACATCGGCTGAGGCAACAAAGAGTCCCCAACGGGGTACTTAGCTTTTTGAAGTCTTCGGTAGCTGAAGTTACAGGAGCTGGCCGACCGGCACTTGCGAACTGCTTCTGCTTCGGGCACCACGCAGCAAGAAAGACTGAGGAAGATGGCGTCGGCTGATACTTCTATACCCCAGGCACTCTGATGTCGGGGAAAGGGCGACATCAGCCGGCGCCGGACCCAGACTTTGGAATCCGGCCGACCGAAGGGCTGCCTGAGGCAGGACAACCCATATGTGAGGACTGCAGATGCATCCTTGAAGGACATCTGCAGATCTGCAGGGAAAGCTGGTTCAAAGGGAGGTAGCGTAAGTTTTTCCAGAACAAAATTGAGGTCCCATGTTGGTGTAGGTGCTTTCCTGGGGGGTCTAATGTTTTTTGCCCCTCTGAGAAACTGCCTTAGAAGTGGATGTGAAAATAAGGGTGGATCCATGTTGTAGTTGGCTGAAATAGTGGGTGCATGGATTTTAATGGAAGAAAAAGAAAGTCCTTTGTGCAACATCTCAGTTAAATACTGTAGACTCTGAGGCATGTGAGGCTGAAGCATGTTTTGGCCTTTAGCTTGGTTCCAGGCGCAAAATCTTTTCCATTTGTCCGAGTAGGCCTTCCTGGTGCTGGGTCTCCTAGCTTCCAGAAGAACATCCATAACTGCTTAAGAAAGAGGAGCTGGCTGGATGCTTAGTTGATTTGCCATGCAGCCAGATTTAAGGTTTTGAGCTGGCTGTGTAGAATCTGATTGTTTTGTTGTGTGAGCAAATGAGCAATTTGTGGAAAAATCCAAGGTGGGCCCTGGGCCATATTCCTTAATAGTGGGTACCAGTGCTGGCGTGGCCAGTCTGGGGCTATGAGTATCAGTCGTGGTCTCTCCTTTCCAACTTTCAGAAGCACCTTTGTGAGGAGAGGCTACTGTCAGGTTTTTCCAACTGAATGAGAGTGCGTCCACTTTCCAAGCTTGGTGAAGTGTCCTTGTACAAAATTTTGTTAGCGGATAGTTTTGGGGGCTGGCAAACAGGTCTATGTCTGGAAGGCTCCATTTTTGAGTTATCATTGCAAATACTTGTGGATCCAGTTTCCACTCGTGGGAATCCATGATGTTTCTGCTGAGGTAGTCTGCCAATGTGTTCTTTTTTCCTGGCAGGAATTGAGCTTGTAACTGAACTTGGTAGGCCAGTGCTGTGTTCCACAAGGTCATTGCTTGCCTGCATAGAGGGTAGGAGTGTGTACCCCCTTGTTTATGTACCACATTACTGTGGTGTTGTCCGTCCTTATTGTAAGTTGTCCTGGATGTAATAGGTTCTTGAAGGCTGTCAGAGCATTCTGTACAGCTAGCATCTCTTTTTGATTGATGTGCAGATTTCTTTGATCTGCAGTCCATACGCCTTGAACGCACTGTCCTGCCATGTGTGCCCCCCAGGCATAGTCCGATGCATCTGTTGTCAGTTTGCCTGGCTGGGGGCAAGGTGAAAGGCTGACCCTTGTTGAGGTGACATGCCTGTGACCACCATAGAAACTCCTGTTGTAGGCAAGGAGTGAGAGATATCATTGTGTCCAAGCTGTGGCTGTGTTGAGACCATACGCTTTTTTAGGTACCACTGTAATTTCCTCATATGCAGCTTTGCAAATGGTATTAGTAGTATGCAAGATGCCACGAAGCCCAAGGCCTGCAGAATTTTTCTTGCAGGGAGTAGGGTCTTTGTTGCCATTGTTTTGAAATATTGAGTCAGTTGTAGTTTGTCTGGCATCAGATAAGCCTTCTGGGCCGTTGCATTCAAGCTGGCACCCAGGAATGTCATATTTTGTGAGGGTACTAGTTTTGATTTCTTTTCGTTTACTGTGTACCCCATGCAACTTACATGTTTTACAAAAGCCAGATGTTGTAAGAGGATGTCCTTGTTTTCTGCTTGGATGAGGCAGTCATCCAGGTATGGGTATATTTGAATTCCTCTCTGTCTGCAGTATGCAATTACTGGTGCCAGGCATTTTGTGAAGACCCTGGGCGCAGTAGACAAGCCAAAGGGCAGTGCAGAGAATTGGTAATGGGTTGAACCTGCAATGAAATGGAGGTATCTTCTGCAACTTTGTCTGATAGGGACATGCAGGTATGCCTCCTTGAGGTCCAACGTTACTAACTATGCTTTCTTGCCCAACATGGGAAGAAGCTGCTGTAGTGTTAGCATCTTGAATTTGGGTACTTGTAAGAAGGTAAAACAACCACAAAGTAATCCACAAAATAAAATGCAGACGCACTTTATTCCTCTGACGTCACGGCCTTAGCCTTCAAGGAGTAACTTGTAAGAAGGTGTTTAGAATTGAAAGGTCCAGAATTGGTCTCCAGGCATCGTCCTTTCTGGGGACTAGAAAGAGTCTCGAGTAAAATCCTTGGCCTTGCTCTCGTGTAAGTACCAGTTGAATGGCTCTCATGTCCATGAGAGCTGTAATTTGTTTTTGTGCCTCTGCCCATTGATTTTGTGGCAGGTTTGGCATTCCTCTTTGCATAGGCAAGGTGTGGAAATGGAATCTGTATCCTCGTGAAATTATGTCTAGTACCCATTTGTCCTTTGTGACAATGTGCAAGTTGTCTGAAAAAAGTGTGAATTTTCCTCCCAAGGGAGCTGCCAAGAGTGTTGCTTGGCCAGATGAGGTACAAGTCATTGAGTTTGCCTTCTGGTAGTTTGGGACTTGTCTTCTCCTCCCTTCTGTATTGCAGTGCCCCATTGTCGAGGTTTGTATTGGGCTTGTGGTTGTCCTGTGCCTCTTGGACGTCTGTATTTACCCCCCTCTGTGGTCTTGTCAGTAGCTGGAAAGGACCAATTTTTAATTGGCCAATTTCTGCTGAAGCGAGGGGGCTGTACCTGTAGAAAATCTTTGTCTGCATAGATTTTGCCTTATCCTCCATTTTCTTTAAGACTTCTTCTGCCTTAACTCCAAATAGACCATCCTGCTGTAAGGGAGCATCTAGAAGCTTTGCTTTAACATGATCAGGCAGAGTTTGTTCCTTTAACCATGCATGTCTACGTATAACAGACCCAGTGACAGCTGCTCTGCAGGAAGCCTCCAAAGAATCAAAAACACATTGTAAAGTATGTTTGCCCACCTGTTCAGTTGCATGCAACAGATCCTGCATTTCTTTCAATTCAGACTGTTGAGTGTGTGCTCATTTTTGTTTTAGCTGAGACATTAGAAATTGCTGATATTTTTGCATGTGAAATTGGCAATTTAGTGCTCTCATAGCTAGAGTGGCTGAGGTGTAAACCTTTTTCCCCCACCTGTCTAGTGCTCTGGGGTCCCTTTCAGAGGGTACAGGATTTTTTGCCATAGAAGCCTTAGCCCCTTTGGGACCCTGGGAGGTAGTCTCTGGATCAGCAACAGGGCTTTTATAAAGGAATTTGTGGGAATCAGGCACTCTATAGTATCTGTCTGGTTTGGCTGGAGCAGGAGGCAGAGAATCTGGGTTCAAACAAGATTCTAAGTAAACATCATTCACAATGTCAAACTGGGGGGGGGTGGCAAGTGGTCTGTGCTGAGGGAGTAAAAGAAATTCTCTGAGCCTTTTCTTTGAGTCAGAGAAGTCCTGACCTTCCTAGTGAAAATGTTCCCTCATAGTGTGTAAAGTTTCCCCAAAGGAGTAGTCTTCAGGAGAAGTTGAGGGAATGGAATCTTCAGCATTAGAATCTTCATAAGGGGAGGAGGAGTAATCTTGGTCCTCACAGGAGCCTGAGGAAATAGACACTTGATCAGAGGAGGCATAATCTTCCTCTTGTCTAGGCCTTTTGTCGAGTGGGGGTTGGGAACCCCTGATTAAAGAGATCAAATCTTCAGCCATTTTAAGCATCTGTTTCTTAGGCATGGGGCCTTGAACTGGAGACTGAAGAGCAGTCTTTTTAGGTTTAATAGGAGTCTTAAGCTTTGGATACGTTTTTATGGTGAGCGTCGTCGGTCTGAAGACGCCTTCAGAAACCGAAAGTGTTTCTGCAGCACCGACATCTCTTTCTGCAGAGTCGTCGGTAGGGGCTAAACAAAATGGCTGCGGCCTAGCGCTCTCCGCCAAAGGCTCCAAAGTGGTTTCGGGTTCCAAATCTGCGGTAGTCAGGGGCTGTGTCGGAGCCTTACTGGAGACCGGTGAACAAGAGACCGGTCCAGCCGAGGCCTCGGAGTCTGGCTTTGGTCTAGACTGCCTGTCCTTATCCTTGCGTTTTTTGTGCACGCCGGTAGTCGGTTGCTCCAACAGCATTGTGTAGTTAAATTTTCTACTGTAGTGTCGTGCGAAATCAAAGCGTCTTTTTATAGTACGCTTATTAAACCTAGCACAAAAATGAAAACCAGTGACGTCGTGGTCTGGGCCTAGGCAAGGTATGCAGTAAGAATGAAAATCCTTATGAGGTATTTGCTTCCCACAAGAAATACAATTGTTAACTTTTTCTGACATCGGTCTGAGGCAAGAAAAGTATCCCCAACGGGGTACTTAGCTTTATTGAAGACTTCGGATCTGAAATTTGACTTTGAAAATCTCAGGAGTCTGACTACCGGCACTTGCGAACTGCTTCAGCTTCGGGCACCGCGCGGCAAGAAAGACTGGGGAAAATGGCATTGGATGCATTATATATACCCCTGGCGCACTGACGTCAGGGAAGAAGCGACAGCAACTGACGCCAGACCAAGACTTAGGAATTCCGGCAGACTGCGGGACCGCCTGACAAGATAATCCAAGTGTGATGACTGCAGCAGGGCAACACTATGAACATCTACTCAGTCCTTTTAAATAAAAACACAATGCCTGTGGACATCTAAACAATGCAAAATACAATTCTCCTTTACTGGAGTAATTAGGGAAGACCGGTAGTTGAATCGACTGAGATTAGCTTCAGAAGCAACATTAGGGAGAAAAGGATTTGTTCTAAGACAACCTGTCCTTATGAAAGATCATGAATGGTGGCTTAATGCAGAGCTTAAAGTTCCAAAACCCTCTTGGCAGAAGCAATGGCTACTAAAAAGGCAGTCTTCCCAGGAAAAGAATTTAATATCACATGAACCAGCTGTTTCAAAAGGTTTTTGGGTTAGGGACTCCAGCACCAAGTCAAATCCCATGGCGGGGATGTATCCTTAACAGGTCTATTCCTTTCAGAAAGGGTTTACACAGTTTGGAAGAAAAGGGAGGCTCACCGTTGATATGGAAATTAGAGATGGTGGCAAACTGGAGCTTAATGGTAAAAAAAACTCGCCCCCTCCTGAAAAAGTGAAAATAAGAGCAAAATATCAGTAAGAGGGGCTGAAAAGGGATCTAGGTTCCATTAGCTGGCCAAAATTGAAAACCTTTTCCATTTACTGGTACACCTTTGTAGACAGCTTTTGAGAATCCAAAATAATGGTCTTCACCACGGAAGGAAGCCTGAACTGCAAAAGGATTACAGGAACTGGATAAACCATGTGATTAGATGATGGGTATAGAGATTGGGAAGTGGAAGCCCCCAGGGATGGGAAATGAGATCAGAATGGGATCTAGCATCCACGGTGGATATTTCAGATGATACCTTAGGAAGGAGAAAGTACAGTTGTGTACACTTAGCATAAATGTAAATGTTAGAGTGTATTCAGTGTTGCAGTCATTACATTTGGGTAATCTGCTGGCAGGTTGCTTTGTCTGCCGGAATAACAAAGTCTTGGTTCCAGCGTCGGTTGCTGTCTCCTCTTCCAGGACGTCAGGGGTATAAAACATGCAGCCGACGCCATTTTAATCAGTTTTTCTTGCCCCAGATGTCAGGTGCCCCCCCCAAATGGGGAGCAAAAAAAAAAAAAAATATATATATATGTATATATATATATATATATATATATATATATATATATATATATATATATATATATATATATATATACATATATATACACATATACACACATATATATAAACATATATATATATATATATATATATATATATATATATATATAAAACTATAAATATATAAATGCACTTTAGAACACAAAATTTACCTTCAACTAAAAACAAATACACCACAAAGGCTTTTGAGCATACTGAAGGAAAGAAAATGTATAGAAAGGGGGCTGGCGGGTGGGTAACCCTGCCTGCAACAGTGAATACACTAACATCTACATTTAAGTAAGTGTACACAACTGTACTATGTTCTTCGTGTTTCACTGTTGCAGTCATTACATTTGGGTAGAATCCCAAAGCTATGGATGGGAGGATGGAACTAAACAGCATTAGGAACACCTGTAAGGCCCTGCAGGACTGCAGTGGCAAAGCCTGCCCTGGATTTAGAAAAGAGGTAAATGGAAATTCTTTGTGAATGTAAGAACTGAGCTCCAAATAGCAGTTTCTAGAATGTCTCTGGTAAGAACCCCTCTGAGAAAAGCTGCTGAAGTAGAGGCAGCCCTGCTGGAATGGGATCTGATCCCCTTGGGCACAGGTTTACCATGGTGCAAGAGCAGAAATGAATGCAATGGCTTATCCATTTAGAAATAGTCTGCTTTGATAGAGCCTTCCCCTTTGATCCTGCAGCAACTGCCACCAGTAGTTGCTCAGACTGAGATTTTGTCTCAAGTAGGATCTTAGTTGTCTATGTACATCCAATGAATGCAGAATCCGCTCCCTCTTGTTCTGCGAATTTGGGAAAAAAGTTGGCAGGTGAATGATCTGGTTAAGAGCCACACTGGATACCACCGTAGGCATAAAAGTATTGGTCCTGAGAGTCACCCTGTCCGGGTAAAATATAATGAAAGGCTCCACTGCCATGAGAGCCTGTAGTTCTGAAACCCTTCTAGCTGAAGTGACTGCCAAAAGAAAGGCAGTCTTCCATGAAATACATTTTATATCCACAGTAGCTGCTGGTTCAAAAGGAGATAGGGTGAGTTTTTCCAGCACAAAATTGAGGTCCCATGCAGGAGTTGGCACTCTCCTAGGAGGCCTTAAATTTTTGGCCCCTCTGAGGTACAGTTTTAGCAGGGGATGAGAAAAGAAGGGAGGGCTCTGTGTTGTAATGAGCCGAGATGGCAAAGGCATGAATTTTTATTTAAGAAAAAGATAGGCCCTTGTGAAGCATCTAAGTATTGCAAAATCTGAGGAATATTGGGCTTTGCTGTGTCGATTCCTTGTGCTTGGTTCCAAGTACAGAATCTCTTCCATTTATCAGCATAAGATTTCCTAGTACTAGGCGCCTTCTGGCCTCCAAAATGACATCCATTACAGGTTTACTGAGAGATGTGGTTGGTAAAATTAGTTGATTAGCTATGCTGCAAGATTCAGAGTTTGGAGCAGAGTGTGCAGAATTTGATAGTTCTGCTGAGACAATAGGTGAGGGTGTTTGAGGCAAGCACCATGGAGGAAGGTGCGATATCCCTTAGAAGTAGGTACCAGTGTTGGCGAGGCCAGTCCGGAGCTATTAGAATCATTTTTGTTTTTTCCTGACTTTTAGTAAGACCTTGGCGAGTAGAGGCAGAGGGGGAAGACAGACTGATCGTTTTTTCCAGCTGTAGGATACAGCATCCACTTTCCATGCTTTTTTGTGATGAGTTCTTTATAGAATTTGTCCAACTGATAGCTTTTGGGAGAGGCAAACAGAACTATGTCTGGGCTCCCCCATTTTTGTGTTAATATGCTGAAGATTTGCGGATCCAGTTTCCATTTCTGCGGGTCCATAAGATTTCTGCTTAGGTTGTCTGCCAGAGTATTTTGCTTTCCTGGCAGGAACTGAGCTTGAAGATGTATTTGGTAAGTCAAGGCTGTGCTCCACAAGGCCATAGCTCATCTGCAAAGGGGGTAGGAGTGGTTACCTCCCTGCTTATGTACCACACAACTGTGGTGATGTCTGTCTTTATCAGTAGTTGTCCTGGATGAAGGAAGTCCTTGAAGGCTGTCAGAGCATTCTGTACAGCTAGCATTTTTTTCTGGTTGACATGTAGATGCATTTGGTTTGGGCTCTATTTGCCCTGAATGCATCTCCCTGCCAGATGGGCCCCCCAAGCATAATCCGATGCGTCTGCAGTTAGGGTTTGGTTGGCAGGGGGTAGAATGAATGACAGTCCCTTGTTTTGGTGACATGCCTCTGCCCACCAAAGAAACTCCTGTTGCAGGATGGGAATGAGAGGAATCATGGTTCCCAGGCTGTGACAATGCTGACTCCATAAGCTTTTTAGGTACCATTGAAGTTTGCTCATATGAAGTCTCGCATATGGAATCAGTAGAATGCAGGATGCCATGAACCCCAAAGCCTGCAGAATTTGTCTTGCAGATAGCTGGATTTTTGTTGCCACTTGTTTGAAGTATGTTGCCAATTGAATTTGTCTGGCATGAGGTAAGCCATCTGGGCAGTTGTATTCAAGCTTGCACCCAGGAATGTAATGATTTGAGAGGGTACAAGTTGCGATTTATTTTCGTTTATGGTGTACCCTTGGCATGTTAGAAGCCTTTTTACAAACACCAGATGTTGAAGAGTGTCCTTGTTGCCTGCCTGAATGAGACAGATATGGAAACATGTGAAAGTTTGTCTGCAAAATGTAATTACTGGTGCCAGGCACTTTGTAAAGACCCTGGATGCAGTAGATGAGCCAAAGGGCAGTGCAGAGAATTGGTAATGCAAAAAGCCTGCTTTGAAGCGGAGGTATCTTCTGCAAGATTCCCTTATTGGGATATGCAGGTATGCCTCCTTTAAGTCTAGATTTACCAAACAGGCATTCTTGCCTAGCATAGGCAGTAGCTGTTGTAAAGTCAGCATTTTGAATTTTGGAATGTATTTAGAATTGATACGTCCAGAATTGGATGCCATGATTTGTATTTTCTGGGTACCAGGAAAAGTTCTGAAAAAAATCCTTGTTCTTTTTCCTTTTCTGGAACTGGTTGAATAGCCCCCATATCCATGAGGGACATGACTGGTTTCTGACCATCTGCCCACTGGTTTGTGGCAGATTTGGCCATCCATTTGGAATTGGCAACGTGTGGAAATGAAATCTGTACCCCTGAGATACTGTTTTATACCCACTTGTCCTGGGTAATTTAAATGCCAACTTTGAGCATGAAGTGCTGGTTTTCCTCCCAAGGGGGCTGCCAAAAGCTGAGTGCTTGGAGATGGCAGAGGCAAGTCATTAAGCCTGGGTTGTGCTTTACCACCTCCTGATTCGGTGGTGGAGGCACCCCATTTCTCTGTCCTGCAAGATCCTTGTGATTGAAATCTGGAGCCTTTTGAGCATCTGGGTTTGCCCTGAGCAGCTCTGTTGGACAAAGGAAAGGACCAATTCTTAGTAGGCCAGTGTCTACTGAACCTGGGTGGCTGCACTTGCAAGAAAATCTTTTACAATTTGCATAGATTTAGCTTTGTCTTCCATTTTCTTTAAAACCTCTTCTGCCTTATTACCAAACAGACTGTCCTGCTGTAAAGGGGCATCCAACAAACATGATCAGGCAGATTTTGCTCCTTGAGCCAGGCAGGCCTTCTTATAACAGATCCAGTTACGGCGGCCCTGCAAGGAATCAAAACCACATTGCAAAGTATGCTTTCCAACCTGTTCTGCTGAATGCAATAAATCCTTTAACTCTATTTTCCACACAATCAGAAATCATCTTTTTCTGTTTCAGTAAGCCCATAACATGCTGTTGACATTTAAGCATATGAAACTGACAGTTTAAAGTCCTGACTGCCAAGGTTGCAGATGTATAAACTTTCTTTCCCCATCTGTCCAGCGCCCTGGAATCTCTATCATAAGGGGTAGGATTTTTGGCTGTACAAGCCTCAACACCCTTGGGACCCTGAGAAATAGTTTCAGGGTCAGCAGCAGGATTTTTGAATAGAAATATGTGGGAGTCAGGAACCCTGTAATATCCGTCTGGCTTACTAGGAGCTGGAGGCAGGAAATCAGGAGCCATGCTCGATTCCGTGAACACATCAACAATGTCTAGTACTGAGGTATAGCCAAAGGCCTATACTGAGGAAGAAGGCCTTGTTTTTGATGGCGGTTTAATATACAAATGTTGAGGCCTGAAAACACCCTCAGAAGCCGGTGCCTGCTCAGCAGCTCCGGACCCATCCAAGGGAGACACATCTGCGGGTTCAATACTTGCAGAATCTCGCGGCATACTGGAGTCTGAATGGGTCTCAGTAGAGGCCTGCGACTAAAAGCAGCAGGCATCAGGGTCTGCGAAAGTGCCTCACTGAGTACCGGCAACTGGCTTAGAAGAAGCTTCATCGGTTTTGGACCTCGATGGCAGTCTCTTTTTCCTTGCGTTTTTTGTGAACTCCGGTAGTCGGACTGCTAACCGACGACATTTCAGGATAGTTAAATCTTGAACCAAAATATTTAGAAGCAAAAATATACCAACACTTAATAGTGCGCTGGTTAAATTTAGCACAAAACTGACAGCAAGGCACATTATAATCAGGGCCTAGGCAAGAAATACAGTACAAATGAAAATCCTTGAGGTATTTGCTTCCCACAAGTAATGCAATTAACGTTTACTGACATCGGTAAGGAGCAAGAAAAAGTTTCCCAAACAGGGTACTTGGCTTTAGTTTTAAGACTTCGGTTCTGAAACTCAAATGAAAATTTCAGGAGTCGGCTGACCGAAACTTGCGAACTGCTGCTTTGGGCACTGCACGGCAAGAAAGACTGATTAAAATGGCATCGGCTGCATGTTTTATACCCCTGATAACCTGACGTCATGGAAGAGGAGACAGCAACCGATGATGCAGGCCCAAGATTTTGTTATTCAGGCCGACTGAGGGTAACCTGCCAGATTATTACAAAAATGTAATGACTGCAACAGTGAAAACATGAACATCCACGCCTGACGAAGCCAAAAAGGGGAAATGAGGGCAGAGGTCTTCAGGTGATGAGCCTTCTGTAAGACTTTGGGTATTAGGGGAATACGAGGGCAAGCACATAGGAGACCTGGAGGCTAATCATGAACCAGAGCATCCCTGGGTGACTCCCCAGATTGGGGAGGGGATCAGGGCAAAATAATGCTGCATTTGTGGTTGACTGGGGAAGCAAAAAGGTTGCAGCTTGGTTGACCCCAATGATCGATTTCCCTTGCCACTGACTGATTCAGGGACCTCTCGTGAGGACTCTAGATGGACTTGCTGAGTTTGTCAGCCAGCATATTGGAACTCCAGGGTATAGGAGTTGCAGGAAAGTGCCTGAAAGACATCACCCATTCCCACACTCTCATGGCCTCTTTGCAGAGAGAATACTGTGTTCTCCCTTGCTTGCTGATAAACCAGACAGCAGCCATGTTTGTCCATCTGAACTGCTATGGTCCCCAAAGGGAAGTATTCCTGAAAAGCTTGCAATGTTAGGACTGCTCATCTCCAAGACGATTATGTGCAATTAAGTCTCTATGGGGACCACATGCCTTGAACAATCCTGCCCTGGAAATACCCCCCCCCCCAACAGAAAGGCATCTGTGGTCACCATGGGGAGGGGGAAGCCAAAATGGCCTGCTAGAAATAGGTCCCGAGACTAAAGCCACAAAGCAAGATGACTCCTGCACACCTGAGTCAATTTTGTTACCTAGACATGGGCCAAGAGAGAATGGACCACTGGACTGACAGGGTCCACTGGAGAACTTCATTTACATTTGTATACTGGGAAAGTCCAACTGGACATGTCCTTTTTCAGCAGAGGCCCGGGGAAAAAAGCTCCACAGAAAGTTGCATATAGATAACATGGTATACAGCCCAGACAGTATCATTTTACAGTGATAAAAGGTGTTAGCATGACAAATACAATGGAAGATTTAAGGTTTAAGTATATACATATACAGAACAGAATACAAGAATACTAGGTAAAAGAACACCTAGGAAACACTGACAGTAGAGTTATGACCAAAGAAGAAATGAAAAATTTGTTGGTAAGACCTGGATTTAGTTGGGGTTTGGCAAGGACAGAGTCAGTGAGATTTTAGATGCGATTTAAGAGCAGACTTAAGATGGCTAGGGAGGGTAGTAATGTTGGTAGGTTGTTCCAAAGCTTGGATATGGCACAGGAGAACAGTGTTCCCCCTGAAGAATTTTTGGCTTTGGTGACTTGAAGCAGATTTTTATTGCCGAAGCGTAGGGGTCTGAAGGAGTGGTGGGGCTGGAGAAGTGTGTGAAGAGCTTTGGTATTGAGAGGGTGGTTAACAAGTTTATGAGCAAAGGTGAGTTGGTTTAGGTGAAGGAATTGAGGGAGCTCAAGCCAGTCTAGGTCTCTAAGGGAGACAATGGTGGTTGTGGTATGTGGCCCAGGTGGCAAATTTTGCGATTTTATTGTAGCAGACTTCGAGTTTGTTTAGGTCAGATTGTCTAAGGGTTGTAAGTATGGCTGATGCATAGAGTAGGGTGAACATAAGTTGGGAATTGGCAATAGAAATCCTAGCTGGTTTGGTGAGGTATTGGTGGTTTCTGTATAGGGCACCCAGTTTTTAATGAACTTTTTTTTTACTGTTAGAAAGATGTGGGTGTCAAATTTGAGGTCACTGTCTGTACGCCAAGTAGTTTGGTGTGGGCAGTTGGTGATATGGAGGTATTATCCTTGGCTTGGATATTGAAATGAGAGATGTTTACGGTGGTTTTGGTGGGTTGGAATATGAAGAGTTTGGTCTTTTTGGGTTGAGGAGGAGCTGAGCATCAGCCAGCTTTCAATGGAGGAAAAGGATTCTTGTGTGATCTGTTGGAGTTGTTAGTGTTTGAGCTGAGCAGATGAGGGTGGAGTCATCGGCATACTGTACCAGTTGAATGGCAACCACCATAGTGCCTAGCATTCTAAGAATACAACGAACAGGTTGGCGTGCTAGATCCAACGAGAGAGACAATCTCGAATGAGCTGGACCCTGCGAGATGACAGTGCTGCAGTCTGATACTGTGTCCAGCAGAACTCTGATGAATTCCAGGTTTTGGCTTGGAACTAGATTGGACTTGGGTAGATTCACCATGATGGCTAAATTGTGGAAAAGACTGAGGACATACCTGGTTGCCAGTAACCGCTGATGTCTCGTGGGAGTAGTGAGAAGCCAATCGTGAGGTATGGAAAAACTTGGAAACCTTACAGCTGGAGATGAGCTGCTAACACTGCCATACATTTATAAAACACCCGGGGGGGGGTATGGCGAGTACACAGGGCAGGGCTCTTAGATGACTGGCCTCTAACCAAAAGCGCAAGCGTCTCCTGGAGCATCTATCAATCTTTATATTATAGTACACATCCTTGAGATACACCGAGCACATCCAATAGTCCTTGCCCCAAGAGAGGCAGAATGGACTGTCCAGTGACCATCCAGGACTTGCATTTGACAGAAAGGTTTAGCTTGCTGAGGTCCAGAATTGGATGTAGATCCCTGGTCTTTTTTGGCAACAAGAAGCAGCGAAATTTCTGCACTCTTGTTGTCCTGTTGGGATCTCTAATGGCTCTTTTTCAAAGGTGGTCTTGCACCTTGATATAGGCCAACTCCCTTTGGTGGGGTGATGCAGCTGGGAGAAAGTTCCGAATTGGAGAGGGCTGAGAAAAGAGAATGAAGTAATCCCTGGAAATAATTTTTGGCACCCACTGATTGGAGGCAAGACCTTTCCAGGACAGTAGGTGAAAGGAAAGATGAGCCCCCCAACTGAGTCCAGGGCAGGACAGTTGGGCAGTGCTTTAGGAGCTCATGAAGGGCTTCTCAGAAGCCCCGATTTTGCAGAACCCCTCTGCCCCTAGGGCGGAGTCTACCGTTGAGTCCTTTGCCTGTGGAAAAGGGTTCCTGGGAAGCTTCCTGAAAGGAAGACAGAGTCCATCAGAACCAAAGCTTCTTACTTCCCCTTTAGGTCTTAGAAAAGAACCTCTAGGGAGAAGAAAATCTGATCCCTACAGCAGAGAGGGTCTTGCCTTCCTGCTCGCTGTGGGATAAAGTTTCCTTAACAAATCATCCAAACAAGGTAGAACTGTCAAAGGGGGTGTTAGTGAAAGATGCCTTAAAGGGTTCCACAAAGGCGAAGCCAGGTATGCCATACAGCAAATGCTGCGGTCTGCTGCTCGAAAGGTGGCCTCCTCAATACTGGAGATCAACCTCATAGAAGCAGTAGCTTAAGTGGTGAGTGGACAACCTCAGACAGACTAACTTGAGGCTCTCTGAAGGCAACAACTCTGAAAGGGAAGTGGTAAGCTCCAAAACCAAATCCCTCTGAAGCTGGTTAAGTGGGCCAAATAATTAGTTGCTCTCAGGCCAAAAGTAGCTGAGGCAAACACCTTCCAAAACGGTCAGTCACATGGGACTCTGTTCAGGGGATGGACAGAGGAGCTTTGCTCAGAGTGTTCCTCCTCAGTAGCAGCAGCCAACACATGTTGGCATCGACAGGGAACCCTTTTGCTCCAAAAAGATCTTATCCTTAGGAGGGCTGAGGAAGTTATCTACTTTCTTGAGGACAGGTTCCACCATGTCTGGCTCCTTCCAAGCTCTAACGATAAGGTCCACAAGCTCATCAGCAGGGAGAAACCCAGAAAGAATATGGGCCCATCCAGAATGCCTTCAGGAACATGGACTCTTCCAAAGACAGGGAAGACCAACCACCTGTGAGAACTTCCAGGATGTAACCGAAGGAAGCCACCTCAGGCAGAAGTCGGGGGGCCAGTCTCCCTCTTCAAAATCCATGTCTTTGTTGAGGGACTCTGGGGGAGTCTAGGTACCTTCCCTTACATTTTCTCTTCCGAGAGGGTTCCTCCATGGTGGAGTCAGGGAAGGACTCGGAAGAGATGGGTACCCAAGTGGGCCAGTTCCCGTCTGAAGGTGCTCGTGGGAATGCTGACTCTGGATGGATGAGGAGGCCTCAGGACCCAATCCAGAGAAAGGCTAAGGAGAGCCTTGAGAAGAATGAGAGGTAACTGCCAAACTGGAGGGGATCCTCTACTGGTCAGAAGGCCAACGGACTGGATGAAGCCCCTCCCATCCCCGGCAGCCAGGTCCACCTGGGAAGGGAGAAGTGACTGATGCAGCACAGAAGCCCCCAGACAATATCAGCCCTTATCTGTCCAGCGCTGAAGCCCCCAAGGGAAGGGAGCGGTCAGAAAAATTCAGACCCGAACCCACCCCCAGGGAACTGGCACAGACCCCTTGGAAACCAGGGCCACCCTGGTCTGAGGGCTGCAGAACAGAATCAGCCAGGGACTTTAACGGTGTTGAGAAGGGGGGGGGGTGCCCAATACTGCTGGCCTCTCACCAGAAGTCTCCAGGTCCTGATATTCCAAAACCTGTTGGATTGGAAGAGGAGAGTCGAAACCTGTGGATGGGAAGGGTCCCCTAGCCACATGGATAGGGGAAAGTAGCAAGCCCAACTCTATTTGGGCCTTGAGGAAACATCATCCTATCCATGTCCAAAGGAAGGAGACTTCTGGAGGATCTGGATGAAGTTGAGGAATGGCCAGATCTTGCTGGAGATCCAACCTTGGATGCCATAGTCCTATGGCCTCGAGAAGATGGTCAGCTCTGACAAATCGGATCAGACCTCTGGAGGACTCCAAAGGAGAATCCTCAATAACAGTATGATATGACAGAACTGTCAGATCCGACAACTTAGTAGGGTCCTAAGGTTTGGAAGCTGCATCTGATAGATCCGACAAAATGGTCAGATCCTGGGATAGCATGCTTCTACTTGGAAGTGCAGACCCTACACAGCAGACGCTCCTTGTGCAAGTCGGAGCACTGGCATCTTCCAACCATGAGGAGTACCTTTTAACACATGAAGGCTTTTCAGCCATACCAGCCACAGTACTCAAACACAAAAAAGTTTTTTTTTTTTTTTTGAGAAATGACCAGCTGTAAGAAAAAGGCATGAAGCACCATGCACTAGGAGGGGAGGAGAACTAACATACATCAAAAAACTAGGTTCTATCAGAGAGGGAAGGAATTAAACTACACGAACTAACAAAAGTTAGAAACTAAACCCAAAAAGAAAGGACAGGAAATGAAGTCAAGAAAAACTGCAATTAACTCTGTATTGTATGCTTGAGTGTGGACCACATCTGTAGCAATTCAGCAGCAAATGAGATCTGAGGATCAAAAGGTCACAGGGGACTGTGGGAAGGAGAATCTTGAGCTCTGGATCTGTCTGAGAAGTTGCCGTCTCGGATCAGAGGTCAGATCCAAGACCCATCTGTGATTAATAATGGCACAGATAGCATCAGATCTATAGTAATACAATTTCTAAACTATACACATTTTTTTTTAACTAGAAAGTTTTAACTTTAAGGTTAAATACCAACAATGGTAGTGAAGAAATGCAATTATATTGTAGAGAAAAATTATCGACTATGGTAAGGGAAGAGATGTACACAAAGTGTAAAAGGAGTAGGGAAGGGAGGCTAGGATAACTAAAAATGGTAGTAAGAGTACTCTCAAAGATTAAATTAATAAGTTTTAAATAAGAAATGTGCAAGAAAGACTTCTCTCACTTTATACTGGAGAGCTGAAGGCGACCACGTCTAGATGCGAAAGTAGCAAACAAGATGTGGGAGACGTTAGGGGTTGGCGCACTATGGGTAGGGAAGGAGCTCAAGAATGGGCATGAGCTAGTTTTAATGGCAGAGTTTTACTAGTTGAGGAATGAATGAAATTGGACATCAGATTTTTTTTTTTTTTTTTGATTGTAAATGGGAATATGTAAAAACTAAGATAACTACAAAAGCCCGAGGGGGGAAAAAAAAAAGAGGAAAATATTCGAACTGTTAGTCTGAATTTCGGATTGAATAGAAAGGTGTTTAGTTTGCAGACTGCTAAAATGAGTCTCCATGTTCTTTTTACTGGGGACCAGAAAAAACTTAATACAAGGCTTATCCTCATTGCTTTGAAAGCACTGGTTTTACGACGTCCTGAAAAGTACAGTTG
Organism: Protopterus annectens; assembly: GCF_019279795.1. Classification (NCBI taxonomy): domain Eukaryota; kingdom Metazoa; phylum Chordata; order Ceratodontiformes; family Protopteridae; genus Protopterus; species Protopterus annectens. The sequence continues at coordinate 809,033,763 of NC_056734.1, forward strand.
TGTACACTTACCATAAATGTAGATGTTGGAGTGTCTTCACTGTTGCAGTCATCACTGTAGGGTTCTCCCTGCCGGCAGGCAGTCCTCGGTCGGCCAGAATCCCAAAGTCTGGGTCCGGCGTCGGCTGTTCAGTCATGCTCCCTAACGTCAGAGCGCTAGGAGTACAAAGCTGCCAGCCGACGCCATGTTCTCCAGTTTTTCTTGCCCCAGATGTCAGGTGCCCAAAAAAAGAAGGCTAATAGTAAAACAAAAAAGAAACATACAAAAATCCCCATACCCTAAAGCAAATACACCTCAGAAGAAGGGTGAAATAGGAAACCACATTAATGAAAATATAAGAAGGGTCAGGAGGGAGGGTAACCCAGACTGCAACAGTGAAGACACTCTAACATCTACATTTATGGTAAGTGTACACAACTGTACTACATTCGTGTTTCAATGTTGCAGTCATCACTGTAGGGTTGAATCCCACAGCTGAGATAAAGGGTGGTGGTTATAGAGTAGAAGGGGTGGCTAGAAGGCCCTGCAAGACTGCAGAAGCAAAGCCTGCCCTAGACTTAGAGTAAAGAGGGAGATTGTAGTGCTTAGAGAAAGTATGCACTGAACTCCAAGTTGCAGCTTCCAAAATAGCTTTGGTAGGTACTCCCCTGAGAAAGGCAGCTGAAGTAGCAGCAGCTCTGGTAGAGTGAGTCCTAATTTTTCCTGGAATTTGCTTTCCATGATGAGTAACAAAATCTGATTCCATGAGCAATCCATTTAGAAACGGTCTGTTTTGAAATAGCTTTGCCTTGAGAATTTGTTGCATAAGAAACAAACAGTTGCTGTGTTTTCCTGATATCCTTGGTTCTGTCCAGGTAAAAACAAAGTTGTCTGTGTACATCCAAGGAATGCAAGATCCTTTTCCCCTTATTTTGTGGATTAGAGAAAAAAGTTGGCAGGTGAATAGTCTGATTTAAAGCCACTTTGGAAACCACTTTCGGCACGAAAGTAGGATTAGTTCTGGTTGTAGAAGATCCCTGAAAGCCAAGAGGGCATTGTGTACAGCTAACATCTCTTAAATTGATATGTAGGTGCTTCCGATCCTCTGTCCAAAAACCTTGCAGACCTTTTCCCTGCAAGTGGGCTCCCCATGCGTAATCAGAGGCGTCCGTGGTTAACACTTGGCTGGCTGGAGGCAGACTGAAGGCTTTCTCTTTGTGGTGAAGACATGCCATGGTCCACCAATGGAATTCCTTTTGTAGACAAGGCAAGACAGCAATTTGTGTGTCTAGACTGTGAATGTTGGGACCATACACTTTTTAGGTATCATTCTATTTTTCTCATATGTAGTCTTGCATTTGGTATGAGAAGGATGCAGGAGGCCATGTAACCCAAAGCCTGCAGGAATTTCCTTGCAGTTAGCGGAGTTATTGATGCCAAAGTTTTGAAAGTTGAAGCCAGCTGCAGTTGCTTTTCGGATGTCAGGAATGCCATCTGGGTTGTTGTGTTTAGAAGAGCACCCAGAAAAGTTATCTGTTGTGTGGGTGTCAAATTTGACTTAATGTTCACAGTGAATCCCAGGTACTAGAGAAGATTTTGAATAAATTTCAGATGCTGGAGTAAGACATCCTTGCTGTCTGCTTGAATAAGGCAGTCATCCAGATAAGGGTAAATTTGAATTTCCTTGAGTCTGCAATAAGCTACTACTGGTGCCAGGCACATGGTGAAGACCCTGGGTGCAGTAGATAAGCCAAAGGGCAGCGCAGAGAATTGGTAATGTTTCGATCCGGCCTTGAACCTGAGGTATTTTCTGCACTCCTGTCTGATTGGTATGTGTAGGTAAGCCTCCTTTAAATCCAATGTCACCATCCATGCATTCTTGCTTAACATTGGCAGGAGCTGCTGCAGAGTAAGCATCTTGAACTTTGGTATGTCCAGGAAAGTGTTTAAGACTGACAGATCCAGGATGGGTCTCCATGAATTTTGCTTTCTGGGAACTAGAAAGAGCCTTGAGTAAAAACCTTGGCCAACTTGTTCAATGGCATGCATCAAATCGTGCAATTCCTTATCTGCACATGCAGTAATGGTACCCAGCTTTTGCTTCGTAACAGACAGTAGAAATTGCTGATATTTTAGCATATGAAATTGACAATTTAAAGCCCTAATAGATAAAGTAGCAGAAGTGTATACTTATTTTGCCCCATCTCTTCAAAGCTCTGGAATCCTTATCTGTCGGAATAGGGTTTTTAGCAGAAGCAGCCCTAACCCCCTTAGGACCCTGAGAAATGGTTTCTGGATCAGCAGTAGGATTTTTGTAAAGGAACTGGTGGGAGTCAGGGACCCTGTAACATGTCGGGCTTAGCAGGGGCTGGAGGAAAGGAGTCAGGAGTTAAATTAGCCTCAGAAAAGGCATCATCTACAATATCAAGAATAGGAGGAATAGCCAAGGGTCTATGTTGAGGAAGAAGGAAATCCCTAAGCCTTCTCTTAGATTCTGAGTACTCCTGTCCTTCCCAGTGAAAATGTTCCCTCACGTCATGTAAAGTTTCCCCAAAAGAAAAATCCTCAGGGGGAGAAGCTGATGGAATGGATTCTTCAGCATCAGAATCCTCATAAGGAGGGAAAGAATATTCCTGTTCAGAGGAAGACACTGAAGAAATAGATGCTTGATCAGAAGATTCATAATCCAAATCCAATTCTTGCCTTGACCTTTTGTCTGGAGGGGGATGTGAACCCCTAATCATGGTTAGTAAGTCCTCCATTTTAAGTAGCTGTTTGAGATTTGGGTCCCGGATCAGAAGAGGCCTGGGCTTGTGTCTTAGATTTAGAAGGAGTCTTTGGCTTTGCCTTTATCAGAAGCTGTGTAGGCCTGAAAACCCCCTCGGAAGCCGGTACCTGCACAGTGGCTCCGGACCCATCCGAGAGGGCATTGTCCGAAGGTCCTGCAACTGGAGTGCTCAAAGGCCTAGTTGGCTCCTCGTGGGAGTCCGTTTTGGCAATCTGTTCTGAAATGGCCGACGTCAGGGTCTGTGAAAATGCCTCGCTGACGACGGCCGAACCTGTAGCTGGCTCTGCTGGTAAAACGTAGTCTGATTTGGACCTCGGAGGCCTGTCCTTATCCTTGCGTAGTTTGTGAACTCCGGTAGTCGGAAGCGTTATAGACGACATTTTATAATTAAATCGCCTACCAAAGTAATGAAAAGCAAAATCATACCTTCGCTTAATAGTACGTTGGTTAAATCTAGCACAAAACCAACAACTAGCTACGTCGTGGTCAGGGCCTAAAACAAGGAATACAGTAAGAATGGAAATCCTTATGAGGTATTTGCTTCCCACAAGAAATGCAATTAACTTTTTCTGACATCGGACTGGAGCAAGAAAAGAGTTTCCCCAACGGGGTACTTAGCTTTCAGAAGAAGTAACTCTTCGGACTGAAGCACGAAAAAATATCAGGAGTCAGCCGACTGGCACTTGCGAACTGCTTTCACCGCACGGCAAGAAAGACTGGAGAACATGGCGTCGGCTGGCAGCTTTGTACTCCTAGCGCTCTGACGTCAGGAAGCATGACTGAACAGCCGACGCCGGACCCAGACATTGGGATTCTGGCCGACCGAGGACTGCCTGCCGGCAGGGAGAACCCTACAGTGATGACTGCAACAGTGAAACACGATGAACATCAGTAAATCTGCATGGATTTGAAACATGGAGATGGGCATTCAGAGGGTGAGGAATCCCTGATGGCATGGGAAGGAATGCCCACTGAAGTTTACCCATGTTCTATAATGCTCAGCACCCAAGAATATGAGGTTACTGACTGCCACTCAGGAAGGCATAGGGAAGGAATCCCTGCAATCTTCAAAGGAAAGCTGGATAAGGTGGGTAAGAGGCAAGGACTTTAACTGACTTTCTAACATTACATTGCCATTTCTTTTTGAACAGTTGATTTGTAAATTTCTGCAAACCTAATCTGAATTTTTTTTTTTTTTTTTGGGAGAGGGGTGTCCTGGACTAAGGTTAATCTAAAATTTGGGAAACCGTGATACAACTGCTTAACCCCTCTCAACACATTTACCTCTCTTCTAGCTTTTTGGAAAAAGCTATCAAGACTGACAGAACAGTGTTCCAATAGCTGGGCTTTGACATCTAATACAAGTACACCTTTTAATCACAGTCCAAGTAGCGGCAAGCCCTGGAAAAGTACAGTTTTGTACCTACCATAAATGTAGATGTCCGAGAGGTATGCATCTGCATTCCTAACATATGGGTTGTCCTGCCTCAGGCAGCCCTTCGGTCGGCCGGATTCCAAAGTCTGGGTCTGGCCTCGGCTGATGTCGCACTTCACCCGACGTCATAGCTGCTGTGAATTGGGTATAAAGGCATCAGCCGACGCCATTTTCCTCTGTTTCTTGCCCCAGATGCCAGGTGCCCTCTAGGAAGGCTAAATTTGGATAAATGCAAAAGATTCCAAATAGTAGAGAGCAAACAATATAAGCATGTATATACATATATACAAACAAATACACCATAATAGATTCCCCCAGCTAGCTACAAGATGGGCAAATACCCTAGGAGTACCACAGAGGGGAAGGAGGGTGGGTAATCCTGACTGCAGATGCATACCTCTCGGACATCTACATTTATGGTAGGTACAAAACTGTACTATGTCCTTCAAGGATGCATCTGCAGTCCTAACATATGGGTAGAATACCATAGCCAAACTGGGGGAGGAGGCACTAAGATGATTATGGTGTAGTTAAGATCCCTTGCAAAACAGCAGTTGCAAAACCTGCTCGGGATCTGGAGTATAAAGGTAGATTATAATGCTTGGCAAATGTATGCACGGAGCTCCAAGTAGCAGCTTCTAAAATGTCTTTGGTAGCCACTCTTCGTAGGAAAGCTGTAGTAGTGGCTGTAGCCCTTGTGGAGTGAGGTCTGATGTTTTCTGGAGTTGTCTTTCCGTGAAAAGAGTAACAAAATCTAATGCAATTTCCTATCCATTTTGAGATTGTCTGTTTTGAAATTGCTTTTCCTTCCATTCCTGTTGCATATGCTACCAGAAGCTGGTCAGTTTTTCTGTTGGTCGTGGTTCTGTCCAGATAGTAGCGCAATTGCCTGTGCACATCCAAGGTATGTAGTAATCTTTCCCCCCTGTTCTGTGGGTTGGGGAAGAATGCTGGTAGGTGGATTGCTTGGTTCAATGATACCCTGGAGACCACTTTTGGCATAAAAGTAGGGTTGGTTCTCAAGGACACTATCCTGATGGAAGATAAGGAAGGGCTGTACTGCCATTAATGCCTGTAATTCAGAAACCCTTCTTGCTGAAGTGATTGCAAGCAGGAAAGCAGTTTTCCAAGATAAGAACTGTAATTCTGCTGTTGCTGCTGGCTCGAAAGGGGGAAGTGTTAACTTTTCCAGCACAAAGTTAAGGTCCCATGTAGGCAAAGGTGGCTTCCTTGGAGGCTTTACATTTTTAATTCCTCTCAAACTGCCTGAGTAGAGGATGAGAGAAGACTGGAGGATCCATGTTGTATTCTGCTGAAATTGCTGATGCATGAATCTTAATGGAGGAGTAAGACAGGCCATTGTGGAAGAGTTCTGCTAAGTATTCCAGGATGTTAGCTATGTTTGCTAATGATACATTTTCTCCTTTTGCTGCACTCCAACTGAGGTATCTTTTCCATTTGGCTGAATAAGTCTTCCTTGTGGAGGGTGTGCGAGCCTCCAGGATAATGTCCTTAACCCTCTGAGATAAATCTGGGTTATTTTGTTTTATGTAATGTTCCAGGCAGCTAGCTGTAGTGTTTTCAAGTTTGGATGTAGGATCTTGTAGTTGTTCTGTGTTAGCAGTAAAGGAACTAGAGGTAGAGGCCATGCGTGTCCGAGACATACTCCTCAGTAGCGGGTACCAATGCTGCCTCGGCCAGTCTGGAGCTATCAGGATGATCCTTGGGTGATCTTCTTTGATCTTCAGTAGCACTTTGTGCATCAAAGGAAGAGGTGGGAATGCATACGCTGTCAGGTTTTCCCAACTGAAGGATAGGGAGTCCACCTTCCAAGCAAGAGGGTGGTATGTCCTTGTGCAGAATTTCCTCAATTGGTGGTTGTGTGGGGATGCGAACAGGTCTATTTCTGGTAGTCCCCATTTCTCTGTAATGGTTTTGAAGATGTCTGGATGCAGCATCCATTCGTGGGCATCCGTGGTAGTTCTGCTTAAGGTGTCTGCTAGTATATTTTCTTTTCCTGGCACAAATTTGGCCTGGAGTTGAATGTTGAGGTTCAGGACCACATTCCACAGGTCCATTGCCATCCGGCATAGAGGATATGAGTGTGTGCCTCCCTGTTTGTTGATATACCACATGACTGTGGTGTTGTCCGTCCTTATCAGCAAATGACCCTGTTGAAGCAAAGGTCTGAATGTCTGTAGTGCCTGTTTCACTGCCAGCATCTCTTTTAGATTTATGTGAAGGTTCAGCTGGTCTTGTGTCCATAGGCCTTGTATACACTTGTCCACCATGTGTGCCCCCCAGCCTAGGTCTGAGGCGTCCGTGGTGATAGTCTGGCTTGGGTGAGGTTTGTGGAAAGGCAGTCCTCTGTTCATCTGACAGGCCTGAGCCCACCACAGGAATTCTTGTTTCAGGCATGGAATTATTGGAATCTGGGCTTCTAGACTGTGCTTGTGTTGAGACCATACATTCCTTAGGTACCACTGCAACTTCCTCATATGTAGCCTGGCATGTGGTATCAATATTATGCAGGATGCCATGTAACCCCGGGCTTGCAGGACTTTCCTTGCTGTAAGCTGGTTCTGTGTTGTTAATGCCATGAAATAGAGTGGTAGTTGCTTTTGCTTTTCTGCTGTGAGAAATGCCATCTGATTTGATGTGTCCAGTTCTGCACCCAAGAATGTTATCCTTTGGGATGGTACCAGCCTTGACTTTTTCATGTTGACTGTGTATCCCAGGGCTTGCAGTAGTTGTATAACCTTTTCCAAATCTTTTGTTAATTTGGTCTTGTTGTCCGCTTGTATTAGGCAGTCGTCCAGGTATGGATAAATCTGAATTCCCTGAAGCCTGCAATGAGCAATTACTGATGCTAGGCATTTTGTGAATACTCTGGGCGCAGTAGATAAGCCAAAGGGCAATGCTGAGAATTGATAATGCTCTGATCCTGCAAGAAATCTGAGGTATCTTCTGCAATCTGGTCGTATAGGGACGTGCAGGTATGCCTCCTTGAGATATAGAGTCACCAGCCAAGACTTCTTGCCCAGCATGGGAAGAAGTTGCTGTAGGGTCAGCATTTTGAATTTTGGAACAATGAGATATGTGTTCAGAGCGGACAGGTCGAGAATAGGCCTCCATTGGTTTTCTTTTCTTGGTACCAGGAAAAGTCTGGAGTAAAATTCTTGCCCTTGTTCCATGGGAGGTACCTTTTCTATAGCTCTCATCCTTAGTAGGTGGTTGATTTGTGCTAGAGCGTTTCTTTTTTGGTTTGGTGGTAGGTTTGGCATTCCTCTCTTTTTTGGTAGAGTGTGGAAGTGAAACTTGTAGCCTTTGTCTATTGTCTGTAAAATCCATTTGTCTCCTGTAATGTAATGCCAGTTTACGGAAAATAAGGCTAGCTTTCCGCCTAAGGGTGCATCCAGTTGTTCCCTGGTAGGCGGTATCAGAGCCAAGTCATTGTGTCTGTCCTGTGGAAGTGGTCGTAGCTGGATCTGTGGCAGTACTTCTCTGGTCGTTAGGCTGCCACTGACGTCCCCTGTAGGCACCTCTGGATTGACCTCTGCCTCTTGGGCGCCTATTTCTGCCTCTCTGTGCTCTGGAGGTGTCTGGAAAGGACCAATTCTTCGAAGGCCAATTTCTACTAAACCTTGGAGGCTGGACCTGTAAGAAATCCTTGACTGTTTGGACAGATTTTGCTTTTTCTTCCACCTTCTTTAGCACTTGCTGTGCAGGGGAACCAAACAAACTTTGTTTCTCCATGGGAGCATCTAGGAGCTTTGACTTTACATGGTCTGGTAAGGATTGTTCTTTTAACCATGCATGCCTTCTAATCACTGTTCCAGTCATAGCTGATCTAAAGGAAGCCTCCAGTGCATCATAGCCGCATTTTAAGGAATGATTACTGACCTGCTGAGTGTTATGTACCAAATCCTGAAAGGACTTACGGTCTATAGGTTCAGGAGAAGACAGTTTTTTATTTAGCTGGTCTAACAAAAATTCCTGATACTGAATCATGTGGAATTGACAGTTTAAGGCCCTAGCCGAAAGAGTAGCAGAAGTATAAACTTTTTTACCCCATCTCTCTAATGCTCTAGATTCTCTTTCAGAGGGGAGGGGGTTTCTGGCAGAGGCAGCTGCTACAGCTTTGGGGCCCTGTGAAATGGTTTCAGGATCTGCAATAGGAGCCTTATACAAGTGAAAGTGTGTGTCTGGGACCCTGTAATACCTGTCGGCCTTGGCAGGGGCCGGGGGAAGACAGTCAGGGGCAGTACAAGCATCATTATATGCATCATCAACAACTGTTAGTACTGGAGGAATGGCTAAAGGCCTATGCTGTGGTAAATGTAAAAAGGTCCTTAGCCTTTTCCTTGAATCTGAAAAATCCTGGCCCTGCCATTGAAAATGCTCTCTCATAGCATGTAAGGTTTCCCCAAAAGAAAATTCCTCAGGAGGAGAGGCAGAAGGAATGGAGTCTTCTGCATCAGAATCCTCATAAGGGGAATATGGG
>NC_056734.1:809047468-809102549 GCF_019279795.1 Protopterus annectens
GTTTGCTAATGTACCACTGAAGGAGATGTCCTCATTAGAGGAGTCGGAGGAAAATTGCATCAACTGCTTCAGATTTATATCCTGAAGAAGGAATAGGGGAAGCAGAACACTCCCTCCTAACAGGTGTAAAAACAGAAAAAGCAGGCAAACAGTACTGAAGAGATTGAATGGTTTTTAAGAGCCCTTGAGTAAAATTATGCCAATCCTAAACTCCCTTTCTTGAAAAAGGGGAAAATAAATGTTTGGTTTTCTGAGTATGCTACTTTGAGAATGTCCAGACCATAGCTTTAGGGTTGAAATCAGTTTTCTTGGTCACCCTGAATGAGCCTCAAAACTCTTCCTTTCAAAAGTGTAGTGGGCACCTCCCATGAACCCACAAACTAATCTGCTTGTCTCCCTTCCTGGCTGATTCAGTGGGACAGTGTTTGGATCTCAAAGGTTCCTGTACTATAGCAGCCTCTGAAGGAGTGCTAGAAAGCTTAACAGAAGCAGACTAATGGTCCAAGGGCTGCAAATGTGCCACAGCAGTAATTCGTCACAGGCCACACAAGAGAAGAGAAAAAGTTATGTACTCACCATAACATTCGATGTATGTATTCCATCTCATCTCACATTCTTACCCGTGGGTTCGGAGCCGAATGTCAGCTCAGACTCTGCCAACTTTTCTAGCTCAAAGTCTTTCTACTGGCTGGGCTAAGATGGTATCCCATGCTGCACTGCTCTCTCTCCCCAGATCTAGTTTGCTGCGAGCCCAGGCACTCATTCTCCATGCATAACACCACCTAAGGAAAGGAAGAACAAACCAACAATGAAGGAAGGCATCAGAATAGCTCTGCTTAGCCTGTCTGCGATCACAATAGACTTCCCCGGAATGTGTGTTGCCACCAGAAAACGTTGGGAAGACACTGCCCACTGCAATACTCGCATGGCCTCGATGCAAAGGGGATAAGACCTGGTTCCTCCCTGTTTGTTCAGATACCACACCACTGACATTGTCTGAGTGGATTGCTATAGTCCAGAGAGGAAGAAAGCTCTGAAGGGCTTGCAACACTAGCAGCACAGCTCTCATCTCCAGGACATTGATATGCAGATGTATCTCATGCTCTTGCCACGTGCCTTAGACTGTCCTGCCTAGATAATGCCCCCCCCACCCCATCTGGGAGGCATACGTGGTCACCATGGCAATCAGGGGCGCAGGAACGAAGGGCTTTCCTGCATTCAGGTCGTCAGTGCGAAGCCACCAACTGAGATCCAGTTTGCACCTGTCCGTGAGTAGAACAGGGTGATAAAGTGGAAGACGGAGACCACTGGGCAAAGAGAAGCCACTGAAGGAGTCTCGTATGTAACCTTGCCAGAGGGACTAACAATCGTTGCAGCCATTGTCCCCAATAGTTGGAGGACCCATCTTGCCTTCACTCTTCTCAGAGGGAGCAAGGCGTGAACTTGTTGTAGGACTCTGATTCTTTACTGTGGTAGGAACACCAGCATGAGTACGGTATCTAGTTCTGCGCCTATAAAAGTGACACGCTGTGAGGGCAACAAGGCAAATTTTTCCCAGTTCAATGTGATGCCCAACTGTTGACTTAGGTTGATAGTAGCGTCTCTGGTCTGAATTAGTAGATGCCTGGTGGTGGCAGTAAGGAGCCAGTCGTCCAGAGATGGAAACACTTGGAATCCCTGATGTCTCAAGTGAGCAGTCACCACCTGCCATGCATTTAGTAAACACATTGGGGGCTGTGGTGAGACCAAAGGGCAGGGCTCGAAACTGAAAATGACTGGCTCCCAGCCGGAAGCGTAGGTGACTTCTGGATGCCCTGTCCATCTTGATGTGGTAGAAAGCATCCCTGAGGTCGATGGAGCACATCCACATTTTCCCAACAATGGGAGAAGAGACTGCAATGTGACCATTCGGAACTTGGCCTTTTGCAAGTAGGTGTTCAATTGGCTGAGATCCAATATGGGTCTCGGGTCCCCTGTCCTTTTCGGCACCAAAAAGGATATGGAGTAAGTCCCTAATCCGATCTGGTCTGAGGGGACATGTTGGATGGCTCCTTTTTCTAGCAGCTTTGAAACTTCTGAAGCTGCGTAACCCCTTTGACTGGGTGGAACATCAGGGATTTTCTTGATTGGAGGGGGATCTGATGAGAAGGGAATGACATATCCTCCGGAAATTATTCGTAGAACCCATTGGTCCTAGGTGATGTCTTGCCAGGCCTCCAAGTATAACAAAATTCGACCCCCGACTGGCTCTGGAAACGCACAATCATGCCTCCCATCAGGAGCAGTGGTAGGGAGAACCACGAAAGGAATCGCAGCCTCCCATCAGGAGCAGTGGTAGGGAGAACCACGAAAGGAATCGCAGTCTCCCGAGTTGCGGGAGCCTCCTTTGCCCGTATGGCGGCATCTACCTGAATAACCACCCCCTCCCCTACCTCTGGAGGGGGGCTCACCTTGTGCAACGGGAAAAAAAACTCTGATTTCTTGAACCACATTTTCCCACCCCTCTGGGCCTTGGGATAAGGCCTAGAGGGAAGGGAAAAACGAACTCCTACAGCAGACAGTTTTTCCCTCCTGCTAGCACCTGGTGATGGTGTCTCACCTTGGTTCCGAACAAAGAGGAAAGGTACAGTTTTGTACCTACCATAAATGTAGATGTTAGAGTGCTAATACAGCTGCAGTCATAACAGATGGGTTCTCCTGCCGTCAGGCGGGTCCTCGGTCGGCCGAATTCCAAAGTCTAGGTCCGGCGTCGGTTGTCGTCGCTTCTTCCCTGACGTCAGTGCGACAGGGGTATAAAAGAACCAGCCGACGCCATTTTCTTCAGGTTTTCTTGCCCCAGATGTCAGGTGCCCCCAGAAGGAAGGCAATGCATAAATTTGTGTAATAAAGCAATGCCATATAATCAAAATACAGTAGTGCAAGCAAATACTTCAGGAATGAATACCCCAATCAGGTTGCATGAGGAGGTGTTAGCCAATAGGCCTGTCCCAAGAGGGGAAGGAGGGAGGGAAACCTGGACTGCAGCTGTATTAGCACTCGAACATCTACATTTATGGTAGGTACAAAACTGTACTATGTTCATCGTGCATACAGCTGCAGTCATAACAGATGGGTAGAATCCCAAAGCTAAGAAAGGGGTGGTAGGCACTAGGTGGAACTAGGAGGAGCCAGAATGCCCTGCAAGACTGCAGTGGCAAAGCCCGCTCTAGATTTGGAGTATAATGGAAGGTGGTAGTGCTTGGAGAAGGTATGCACAGAACTCCAAGTGGCTGCTTCCAAAATATCTTTGGTAGGAACTCCTCTGAGAAAAGCTGCAGAGGTAGCCGTGGCCCTTGTGGAGTGAGATCTGATGCCTGTAGGTACACAGTTTTGCCATGAAAAGAATAGCAAAAACGTATGCAGTGGGCTATCCACTTTGAGATTGTTTGGAAATTGGCTTTCCTTGAGCTCCTATAGCATAGGACACAAAGAGCTGTTCTGATTTTCTGAAAGGCTTTGTTCTGTCCAAATAATAACGCAGTTGTCTGTGGATGCCCAAGGAATGTAGTCATCTCTCCCCTTTGTTTTGAGGATTAGGATAAAAGGTAGGTAAGTGTATAGCCGGATTCAAAGCTACCCTGGATACCACTTTTGGCATACAGGACGGGTTGGTTCGTAAGGAAACTCTGTCCTGATGGAAGATGATAAAAGGCTGCACAGCCATGAGAGCTTGTAGTTCCGATACCCTACGAGCTGAGGTAATAGCCAGAAGGAAAGCTGGTTTCCAGGACAAACATAGCAAATCTGATGAGGCAGCTGGCTCAAAAGGAGGCAAGGTCAGCTTTTCTAGAATGAAATTGAGATCCCAAGCAGGTATTGGTCGTTTCCTTGGGGGTTTTAGATTCTTAGCCCCTCTGAGGAACTGTCTTAAGAGGGGGTGAGAGAATAAGGGTGGATCAGTGTTGTATTCTGCAGAAATGGCTGAGGCATGGATTTTGATGGAGGAGAATGAAAGTCCACTACTTAGCAGCTCAGCTAGATACTGTAATATTTGAGGTAAATTCATTTTTCCAGGATCCTGGCCCTTTTTCTCATTCCAGACACAAAACCGTTTCTATTTTGCGGAGTAAGCTTTTCTAGCAGACGGCCTTCTGGCCTCCAAAATGACATCCTGCACCTCCTTGGAGAGTAGGGTCTGTTGTGATGCTAAGGAATCTTCCATGCGGCTAGACTGAGTGTTTTTAGCTGACTGTGAAGAGTTTTGAAGCTGTGCTGAGTCAGAAGAGACATTAGAGGCAGGGTCCATGGTGGGGAATGCGTCAGGCTCCTCAGGAGTGGGTACCAGTGTTGTCTTGGCCAGTCTGGAGCAATGAGAATCATCTTTGGACTGTCTGCTCTGGTTTTTAATAGAACTTTGGGCAGCAGAGGAAGAGGTGGGAAGGCATAAACTGTCATTGATGCCCAACTGAAAGAGAGCGTCCACTCTCCAGGCCTTTGGATGAAAAATCCTTGAGCAGAATTTTGTCAATTGGTGATTTTTGTGAGAGGCAAAGAGATCTATGTCTGGCCTTCCCCATGCTTGAATTATCTCTGTAAAAACTTGAGGATGCAACTTCCATTCGTGCGGATCTGTCATATTTCTGCTTAGGTTGTCTGCCAGCGTGTTTTCCTTGCCTGGCAAGTACTGTGCTTGTAGTTCGATTTTTAAGTCCAGGGCCATGTTCCAAAGTGACATGGCCAGTCTGCATAGGGGGTATGAATGTGTTCCTCGCTGCTTGTTTATGTACCACATTACTGTGGTGTTGCCCGTCCTTATCAATAGTTGACCTGGTTGCAGAAGATCTTTGAAAGCTATAATAGCATTTATTACTGCTGGCATTTCCTTTTGATTGATGTGAAGGTGCTTTTCTTTTTGGGACCATTTGCCCTGAATGCACTGATCTGTCATGTGCGCCCCCCCAGGCGTAGTCCGAGGTGTCTGTTGTGATGACTTGATTTGCTTGAGGCTTGCTGAATGGGAGACCTGTGTTTGGCATGCTTGAGCCTACCACAGAAATTCCTTTTGAAGACATGGAATTAGTGGTATTATTGTTTCCAAACTGTGGCTGTGTTGAGACCATAGGTTTTTCAGGTACCACTGAAGTTTCCTCATATGCAGATTTGCACATGGTATTAGTAAGATGCAAGATGCCATGAATCCCAGAGCCTGCAGGATTTTCCTTGCAGTCAGCCTGGTGCAATTTGCTAGTGTTCTGAAGTATTGAGTTAGTTGCCCCTGCTTCTCTGGCGTGAGGTAGGCCCATCTGGGTGTTTGCGTCCAAGTTGGCACCCAGGAAAATTATTTTCCGAGAGGGTATTAGCCTTGATTTCTTTTTGTTGACTGTGTATCCCAGAGAATTCAACAACATTATTACATAAGCCAGATGTTTCAGAAGAATGTGCTTGCTGTCCGCTTGGATCAGGCAGTCGTCCACATAGGGGTATATTTGTATCCCTTGAAGTCTGCAGTAGGCAATTACTGATGCCAGGCATTTTGTGAATACTCTGGGGGCAGTAGAAGGGCAATGCAGAGAATTGATAATGGGTTGAACCTGCAAGAAATCTGAGGTATCTTCTGCAATTTTGTCTGATTGGGAAATGCAGGTATGCCTCCTTGAGGTCCAATGTTACCAGCCAAGACTTCTTGCCCAGCATGGGAAAAAGCTGCTGTAGAGTGAGCATCTTGAATCTTGGTACGAGTAGAAATGTGTTTAGGATGGATAGGTCCAAAATAGGTCTCCAATCTTTTCCCTTCCTTGGTACCAGGAATAGTCTGGAATAAAAACCTTGACCTTGTTCGTGCGTAGGTACCTCGAATAGCTTTCATATCTATGAGATCTGAAATTTGTCTTTGTGCCTCTGCCCTTTGATTTTGTGTCAGGTTTGGCATGCCTCTCATTTTTGGAAGGGTGTGAAAATGGAATCTGTAGCCTCTGTTTATAATGTCCAGGATCCATTTGTCTTTTGTGACAATATGCCAATTTTTTGAAAATAATGCCAGTTTTCCGCCTAAGGGTGCTGCCATTTGAGTCTTGCTTGGCATGCAAAGGGGAAAGTCATTGGGCTTGCTTTCTAAATGGTTGCGAGTTATCCTCACCACCTCTGTGTAGGAGCTTGCCATTGTCTGCCTCTAAACGATCCTTGGGATTGCCCTCTGCCCCTCGGGCGCCTGCATCTATCTCTTTCGGGTGTGTCCGTGGCTGGAAAGGACCAGTTTTTGGAAGGCCAATTTCTACTTAAATGTGGGGGTTGTACCTGTAGAAAATCTTTCACTGTTTGCATTGATTTAGCCTTTTCCTCCATTTTCCTTAACACCTCCTCAGCATTAGCACCAAATACATCCTTTTGTAGAGGGGCATCTAGTAATTTAGCTTTGACATGATCTGGTAAGGTTTGTTCCTTGAGCCAAGCATGTCTACGTATGACTTGATCCTGTAACAGCAGCTCTACATGAGGCCTCTAGAGCATCAAAACCAAACTGTAAGGTATGTTTACCCACTTGTTCTGCACTATGCATCAAATCCTGCAACTCCTTCAAGTCTGGTTGTTCAGGTTGTGACATTTTACTTCTCAGTTGTGATAACAAAAACTGTTGGTACTTTAGCATGTGGAACTGACAGTTTAATGCCCTCATGGTTAAGGTGGCCGAGGTATATACTTTCCCCCCCTCCTTTCTAAGGATCTGGAATCTCTCTCGGAAGGTAATGAATTTTTGGCAGTGGAGGCCTTAATTCCCTTGGGGCCCTGTGAGATAGTTTCTGGGTCGGCAGCATGACTTTTGTATAGAAATTGGTGTGAGTCAGGAACCCTGTAGTACCAGTCAGGCTTGACTGGGACTGGAGGTAGAGAATCCGGGTTAAGGCAGGCCTCCGAGTACACATCATCTAGTTATGTCCAAGACAGGAGGTATAGCCAGAGGCCTGTGCTGAGGTAGCAAGAGAAATTCCCTAAGCCTTTTCTTGGAATCTGAATAATCTTGGCCTTCCCAGTGGAAGTGTTTCCTTAAGGTATGCATAGTTTCCCCAAATGAGTAATCCTCTGGGGGGGGGGGGCAGAGGGAATGGACTCCTCTGCATCAGAGTCTTCAAAAGGGGAGTAGTAATGTTCCTGTTCAGAGTGCTCTGATATAATGGAGCCCTGATCAGAGGAGGGGGATTCTTCCTCCACTCTGGGCCTTTTGTCCGGGGGGAAGTTGAGAACCCCTGATAAGAGGAATTAAATCCTCAGCCATTTTTAGCATCTGTTTTTTAGGCATGGGGCCTAGAGATGGGCCCTGTGTAGCTTGTCTCTTAGAATGCATGGCTGCTTTAGACTTAGTGAAAGCCTTGATGGAAAAAGAAGAGGAAGGTCTGAAGACACCTTGAGAGGAGGTAGACCTGTCCACATTTTGAGATTCACCGCCAAGAATGGCTTCGGTATCTGTAGTCGGGGTGTGGGCCGAGGAGCCTGTGAACTCGGGCACAGGAGACACCACCAATGAAGTGTCGTCGGTAGTCAGGGGCTGCGTAGGCGCCTCGCTGAGAACCAGACCACGTGTAGTCGGCTTTGGTGTGGTGTCGGTAGAGGCCACGGACCTCGTGTCGGTCCTTATCTTTGCGCTTTTTAGACAAAACTGGAGTCGGAGTATCCGACGACATAATATAGTTAAATTTTTTGTCAAAATAATGCTGGGCGAACTCCGCCCGACGCTTAATGGTGCGTTTGTTGAATGTAGCACAAAAGCGACTGACCGAGACATTGTGGTCTGGGCCTAAACAAGGAATACAGAGGGAATGGAAATCCTTATGCGGTATTTGCTTCCCACATGAAATACAATTATTAACTTTGTCTGACATCGGTCTGAGGCAAGAAAAGTTTCCCCAACAGGGTACTTAGCTTTCAAGAAGACTTCGGTTGCAAAAATTTTTGTAATTTCAGGAGCTGGCCAACAGGCACTTGCGAACTGCTTCTGCTTCGGGCACTGCGCGGCAAGAAAGACTGAAGAAAATGGCGTCGGCTGGTTCTTTTATTCCCCTGTCGCACTGACGTCAGGGAAGAAGCGACGACAACCGACACCGGACCTAGACTTTGGAATTCGGCCGACCGAGGACCCGCCTGACGGCAGGAGAACCAATCTGTTAAGACTGCAGCTGTATGCACGATGAACATCCTTCAAAAGGGGCGTTGGTAAATGAAGACTTGAAGGCCTCTGCGAAATGACAAAGGCGCATCCAGGCCTGTCTCCTAAGAGCAACTCCTGAACTTGCTGCCCTACTCGCTCCTTCGGCTGCATATGAAAATCAGCCTCAGAGTTTACAATGGAATTGAGGGTAGACAACTGTGCGTTGACCGTCTGGGCCACTGCCTCAGAAACGTTATCCGTGAGAGTATCTCCAAGCTCCTTGAGATCTCTCTGGAGCCGTGTAAAGTGAGATAAATAATTCAGTGACCGTAAGATAAAGGTCGCTGAAGAAAAAGTACGCTTCCTGTACTGGACCATGGTCCTAGACTCCTTGTTAGGGGGGATGGATGGTGGAAGAAGTCTCGGCTAATTCCTTCTGAGTGGCAGCTGCCACCACCATGGCATCCACAGGGACGCCCTTGGACAGAAATTCCTTACCAGGAGCAGCAGCAAAAATTTACTGGGTCTCCTGGGGACTGGTTCCACAGAGTCAGGGGTTTCCCACACCCTTCGACAAACCAAATCCAGAAGCTCGAAGGATGGAGATACCCAGGAGGTGACGGGCTGAGCACCAAAGGCCTTCAGGATGACAGACTCCTCCTCGGAGGGGGCTTTGGATGGCCAGTCACCTCTGTTTCAAAATCGCTAGGATGTCAGACATCCTCAGAGAATGACTTGGGGGACCCCCTCAGATTCCTCGAGGTCGGTGTCTGACGTGAGAGACTCATCCTGAGAATCTATGTGCTTCCTCTTGCACGTCTTCTTTCTGGGTGGCTTCTCAGGCAAAGACTAACAGGCCCTCAGAAATGTGGGGACCACTCATGGGGGGTACCGAGGCCTTGGGGCTCCGCTGTCTAGAGATAGATGGCGATTAGAGACCTGCACCGGTGTAGTAGGGGACAGAATGACCAACCCGCATGACGCCGCTGACCTGACCAGCGCACTCCGCATGGCTTCGAAGGCTACCCCCCCCCCCCCCCCCGAGTCAGAAGAATGACTAGCCTATGAAGCCAAGACAGGAGTCTAACTTCCCCGCACCGAAGCACCGAGAGGGAGGCTAGGAACAGAGGGGTGTTCCGAAGCCTCTCCCTTGGGTCCGACCGAAGAATCCTGAGTCCTGAATCCCATGGATGGCGCAGACTTGGTCGGAGCTGACGTCGGCACTGATAAGCCAGAAGGGGCAGTCAGAAATGACCTAGGGACATCAAATGTAGCCAAGCACTCCGGCTCCGAAAGGTGAGGTGTGCTCGAAGGAAGCATCGAAGCAGGTTGAAGGATGGGCTCAGGAGCAGACTGGGTCGGAGCAGAGAACAATTTTGCCAGAACCGGTGACTGAAGGAGTCTCTGCACCACTCTATCGACGTCCACATCTGATAAGGTCCTGGAGGACAGAGGAGGAGACCGAGACCTCCTCTTCGAAGGGGACCTGCGAGGAAGTGATACTGGCCTAATGCTTGGCAATCGGCTCTGAATAGGTTCCAAGATGATTGGAGCAGACGCCGGTTCCATAACTGATACTTCTTGCAGCCCAGAGGACAATGGAGCAGAGGATGTTACAGCAGACTTTGCTATTTTCTCCGTTGGCTCCGAGGAGACTGATGGAGCCAGAAATCTCTTTAGATTTAGAAGATTTCGTCTTAGAGCTGGAATCAGTTTCCAGACCCTCCTCGAAGGAGGGTTTCAAAAGTCCCTTCAAAATCAATTTATTCTTCCTTTCCTGAACTCTCGGACTAAACGCATGACAGAAACTGCACGACTCCTGGAGATGGACTGCTCCCAGACAATACACACAATGTCCATCGGTAATGGACATTTTATAACTGCACCTAGAGCATTTCTTGAAGCCCGAGGGCTTGTGCTCCTTAGAATCTTCTGACATAGTTAGCCAACAACAAAAGCACCAAAGAAAAATAATCAATGAAAAAAGGACCAACGGTCAGTCACAGGGCGGGAAAAAACTACCACTAACAAAATACCTCAAGATCTCCAATTTAAACGATCCTTAGACACAACACAAGGGGGGGGACTAAAACCTCTAATTTAAATGGTTTTAGACCCTGAAAATTTATGACAAGGAAGCAAGGGGACAGACTAGGTCCTCTCACTGAAACGGGCCTAGCCCGTTGGAAACAGCTAGTGGGATACCACAGAAAAATGATCAAACACACATTTCCACAATACAAAACCAGAACACACAATAGCTATTAAAATAGCTTTTTGTTTGCAACCAATTCTCTAATAATGAAGAAAAAAGGGTACTTAGCCACAGCCAAGAGCGAGACCATGTCCGAGCTACACGAGCGGCAAACGAGACCTGGGGATAGACAGCAGTGCAGCATGGGATACCATCTTGGCCCAGCCAATAGAGACTTCAAGCTAGAAAAGTTGGCAGAGTCGCAGCAGACATTTGGCTCCGAACCCACGGGTAAGAATGTAGGCGAGATCGGACTACATAACATCATACAATTACAGTAACTCATCTCTCAGCTTTTCATTTACCTGAGATGGCAGGTCCTTCAGAGGGGAGGATGATGACATGGCCCCAATGTGTCCTTAAGACATCTGTTCAAGATAGACAAAATCAGTCTAACTTATTCCCAACAGATTTTGTGGTAAGAAAACGGCTAACAGAACATGACGATGTGTAGAGCCCACAAACATCATGGACAGCTAAAGTGGGAGTCTTAATATGGAATTTGTTGCCTGTATCTACACTTCTTCCCTTTCTGAAAGTCCAGGATACTTATTTGAAGACAAAGTGATGAAGCAGACCACAAAGTTACACCTGACGCAAAGCTGACAGTCTGAATATGCATACAATTGTAAGAAAGTTCTATGCCTTGGTGGGTTCATATGTCCCTCACAGTAGCATATATTCTCATGCCAAGGGTGAACATGCAACGCAATGACAGAATCTGAAGCTTTCTAGACTGGACAGATGTAATGATATCCTTTGTAGAATGCTCCATATGTAATGGCTACTGCATCAGTGATCTAGCAAAGAAAGTACAGTTATGTACACTTACCATAAATGTAGATGTTCAAGTATATTCACTGTTGCAGTCATCACCTGTGGGTTATATCCCTGTTGTGGTAGCTCTCGGCTGGCCCAAATCCCAGAGTCAATGCTTGTGCGCCGGCTGCTGTTGCCTGTAGTCTGACGTTAGGTCATCAGTACTATAAAGCAAGGCACCTGTCATTACATCAGTTTTTCTTTTCCCCTGTGGTTCTGATGGGTTAGGGAAGAAAAACTGAAGTGGCCCTGGTGGCTAAGAGCCATTCTGGAAAGCATGTTTCCCTCTAGGGGAAGATGTGAAAAGGGGGTGGAGGGAAACAGACTGCAACAGTGAATACACTCAAACATCTACATTTATGGTTAGTGTACACAACTGTACTATATTCATGTTTCACTGTTGCAGTAATCACCTGTGGGAGGATTCCCAAAGCGGAGGTAACAGGTGGAAGGAAAAATAGAGTCCTAGGTATGGGTCAGGAGGCCCTTCAGAACTGCAGAGGCAAACCCTGCCCTGGACATTGAAGGGAGAGGTAGGTGGCAATGCTTTGTAATGGTATGGACAGAGGTCCAGGTGGCCACTTCCAAAATGTCCCTGGCAGGAACTCCTCTGAGGAAGGCAGTGGAAGTGGAGGTTGCCCTATGGGTTTCCCATGTAGTCTGTAGCAGAAATGGATACAATGTGAAATCCATTTGGAAATGGTTTGTCTGGATATGGGCTTCCCCTCTGCCCCTGCAGCAAAGCTTACAAGAAGCTGGTCAGTTTTTCTGAATGGCTTAGTGCAGTCCAGATAGTAACAGAGTTGTCTGTGCACGTTTAGTGAGTGTTCAATTATTTCTCCCTTGTTTTGAGGGTTGGGAAAGAAGGTGGGAAGGTGTATGGCCTGGTTAAAGGTCACATCAGATACCACCTTGGGCATAAATGAGGGATTAGTCCTCAGGGAGACTATGTCTGCATGGAAAATTATGAAGGGCTCAACAGCCATGAGAGATTGAAGTTCTGAGACCCTTCTGACTGAGGCTATAGCTAGTAGGAAGGCAGCCTTCCAGGAGAGATTTCAATTCTGTTGAAGCGGCAGGTTCGAAAGGAGCAAGGTTAGTTTCTCTAACACAATTCAGGTCCCAGGGAGGAGAAGGTGGTCTTCTGGGAATCCTGATATTAGAAGCCCTTCTGAGGAATTGCTCAACCAAAAGATGCGAGAAGAGGGTGGGTCTGAATCATAATGGGCAGACACGGCCGAGGCATGGATTTTAATAGAGGAAAAGGAGAGGCCACTATTGAGCAACTCTGCTAAGTAATCTAGGATGAGAGGGATGGAAGGTTCTGCCCCCCTTTCGATTGTTTCCAGGAGAACAATCTTTTCCATTTTCCTGCACAAGATTTTCTTGTACTGGGCCTTCCGGCCTCTGTGATGTCCACAACCTGTTTGCTTAACAGTGACTTCTTAAGTTTTTAGTGTGCGAGCCATGCTGAAAGTTTGAGAGTCTAAGTCTGGGTGCAGTACCTTCCCCTCCTCTCCTGGGTCAAGAGGTCTGACCTTAGGGGAAGCAGCTTGGGGAGCTGCAAGGTCAGACTGCATAGTAAGGGGTACCAATGCGGTCTGGGCCAATTTGGACCGATAAGGATGGCCTTTGGTCTCTCCTCTCAATTGGATCAGAACCTTGGGAAGGGGCAGATGAAGGTATGCGTACACAGAGGGAGCTCCAGGTAAAGGTCAAGGCATCCACCTTACATGCTAGGAGGTGAAACTCTCTGGTGCAAAACTTGTGCAGCTGGTGGCTGAGGTGCGATTTGGAGTGGTTGGGTGACTTGGAGAAAGATCTCTGTGGAGCTGCCATGCATGGGGGCCCAGTAAGTTTCTGCTTACGTGGTCTGCCAGTGTGTTGTTGATCCCTGGCAAGTACTGGGCAAATAGGTGTAGGCCCATGGAGGCGGCTATAAGCCAGACTCATGGCCAACCTGCACAGGGAGTAAGATTGGGTGCCCCCATGCTTGTTGACGTACCGCATTACTGTGGTGTTGCCTGTTTTTATAAGGATCACCCCTGGCCTGAGATGGGGTTGGAAGGAAGCCAGAGCATTTTGCACTGCCATCATTTCTTTCTAGTTGATGTACAAGTGACGTTGCTGGGTACACCTGTCTGCTAGGTGAGTGCCCCAAGCTATGTCTGAGGCGTTGGTGGTGATAGTCTGACCAGAAGGGCAGAGGATGAAGGGAAGACCCTTGTTCATGGCACATGCCGCTGCCCACCAGAGAAATTCGTCCCTTATGTAAGGGATCAGTGGGAGAGTGGTCTCTAGGGACTGAGTACCGAGACTCAAGTTTCTTTAAGTACCATTGAATCCTTCTCATGTGAAGCCTGGTGAGAGGGATGCAAGATAGCATGTATCCCAGGGCTTGCAGGAACTTCCTCACAGTGAGGTGACTTCCAGAAGCCAGCTGGGTAGAGGCGCAGGAAATTCGGCTTTTCAGGGAATAAGGCAGCCATTAGGGTTGCTGTGTCTAGCACAGCTCCCAAGAAAACAATTTTCCTGCTGGGGTTTTGCTTTGATTTTTTGCTCATTGATGTTGAACCCTAGGGAATTTAGAGGAGTTTTTTGACAAAGAGAAGATCCTGGAGTAACTTTTCTTTGCAGTTTGCCTGAATGAGGCAGTTGTCCAGGTAACGGTAAATCTGTATATTTCTCTGTCTGCAGAATGCTACAGCCAGGGCCATGCATTTGGTGAATATTCTGGGAGCAGTAGATAAGCCGAAAGGCAGTGCAGAGAACTGAAAGTGCCAACTGCTTGCTCTGAAGCACAGGAATTTTCTGCACGTTTCCCTGATGGGGTTGTGGAGGTAGGCATCTTTTTAGGTCTAGTGTCACCAGCCAGGCATTTTGTGCAAGCATAAGCAGGAGCTGCTGCAAGGTTAGCATTTTGAATCTGGGGACCACCAAGGAGATGCTCAGTTTGGATAGATCCAGGATGGGGTACCAACTGCCCTCTTTTCTGGGAACAAGGAACAGTCTGGAATAAAAACCTTTTCCTGTTTGATCCAGAGGGACAGGTTCTACTGCCCTTGGGATATTACGATTGTTACCTCTTTTAATGCCTCTGCCCACTGATCTGGGGGGAGGTCTGGGTACCCTCTTGGAATTGGGAGTTAGCGGAAGGAGAATCTGTATCCCTGAGAAATGATTTTCAATACCCATTGGTCCTTGGTTATAGAGACCCAATTGTCCTTGAAGAGGGTGAGCCTTCCTTCTAGTTTGAGATGAGTGAAAGGAGGGCAAGGGGGGGGGGAATCATTGTGAGTGCTTACCATATAAGCTTGACTTAGAACTTAAGAGGCAGAAGTGGTCCATTGTTTGCTTCTTTGCTGGCCCTGGGATGGAGGCCTGGATGTCCTGTCCCTGCAGAGCTCATCTTGCCCCTGTCAGCTAGGTACAGGAAAGGACCAGTGTTTTGAGGAAGAATTCCTGTTGAACCTAGGAGGTTGTACTTGAAAGAAATCTGTCTGCATAGATTTTGCTTTGTCTTCCATCTTTTTAAGCACCTGTTCTACTTTGACTCCAAACAAGCAGTCCTTATCCAAGGATGCATCAATTAATTTGACGCAAGGGACAGGTTGTTCCTTCAACCATGCATGTCTCCCAATGACAGATCCTGACACTGCTGCCCTGCTAGAGGTTTCTAGGGCATCATATCCACACTGTAATGAGTGTTTGGCCACTTGACAAGTAGAGTGCAGTAAATCTACTAACTTTCGAATTGGCACAGCCAGGAAAGGTTGAAATCTTTTGCTTTAATAGTTCCAAAGTATGTTGATATTTTAACATATGGAATTGACAGCTGAGTGCTCCGAAAGCTAAGGTTGCAGAGGTGTATACTTTTTTACCCCATCTGTCCAGAGCTTTGGAATCCTTGTCAGATGGAATAGGAATTCTTTGCAGAACTAGCTTAACTCCTTTTGGTCCCTGTGCAATGACCTCTGGGTCTGCAGCAGGATTTCTGTACAGGTATTTGTGAGAATCCGGTACTCTGTAATACCCATCAGGTTTACTGGGAGCAAGTGGGAGGGCATCAGGAGCTAAGCTGGATTCATGGAAAACATCATCCACCACCTCTAAGATAGGGGGATGGCCAAGGGTCTGTGCTAGGGCAGGTCTAGAAACTGTCTTTTCTTAGAGGGAAGTCCTAGGATTCCCAGTGGAAATGTTCCCTGATGGTGTGAAGGGTTTCCCTAAAGGAAAGATCCTCTGGTGGGGAGGCAGAAGGAATGGATTCCTCTGCATCTGAATCCTCATAAGCAGTCAGAGGTTGATGTTCTCTTCAAAGTCTGAATAATCAGACTCCTCAGAATGCTGTTCTGACAGTATTTTAGGAGAAGGGTCTCTTCCTTTTAGAAGCTGTGGCCTGACTACCCCTGATAAGGGAGATAAAATCCTCTGTCATTTGAAGCATTAAAGCTTGGGGTGGTGGAGGAGAAAGATGGTGGCTAGAGGTAGATTTCCTATGAGTAGCCTTGCTTCTAGGCCTAAGAGCATCCATCGGTCTGAGAGAAAGTAGTAGAATGAGAAGTCTTTTTGTCTAGATTTGGTAGTGCGAAAAACCTCCTCGGAAGCTGATGCCTGCGCCATGGCTCTGAACCCAACCAAGGCAGAGACACCCAAAGACTTGGAAGACGAGGAAGATTTCTGCAGCATACCGGACTCTGAAAGGGTGTCGGTAGAGGCCTGCGAAGGTATTGTATCGGGCATCAGGGGCTGCGAAGGCGCCTCAATGAATTCCGGAGAACTGACGACCTGCTTAGCAGTAGAGTCATCGGAAGGCTTAGCCTTGTGTGGTCTGTCTTTTTTCGGAATCTCTACGGATCGTTGGCTGACTGATGCCATTTTGGCATGCACAGACAGAAGACAAATACCTGGCTACAATAAGAGCTCTACGACGAATGGTTCTCGTGTTAAAAAGGGCATAGAACCAGCAACAGGGGACGTCGTGGTCTGGGCCTAAACAAGTGACACAATATGAATGGAAGTCTCTGTATGGGATTTGTTTTCCACAGGCAAGACAATTAACTTTTTCGGACATCGGTTAGTGCCAGACAAAACGATCCCCAAATGGGGTACTTGGCTTTAGATGTTTTCAGCTGCAATTCAAACTCTGGTAGCGACAGACCAGCACACTTGCAAACTGTTTCTGCTACGGGCTCCATGGCAAGAAAGACTGATGTAATGGCATCGGTTGCCTTGCTTTATAGCACTGATGACCTGATGTCAGCAAGTGACAGCAGCAGATGCAGAAAAACACTGACACTGGTATTCGGGCCAGCCAAAGGCTACCACAGCAGGGATAACCCACAGATGATGGCTGCAACAATGAAACACGAAGAACATCAGCTACAAACTAATCTGGAAACCATAAAAAATGTCTGCCTGTAGAATGAGCAGTGTGGATAATCAATGTAAAAGAAAAAGTGTCATCTCCTGGATAACTCCACTGCAAATTCAAAAATCTACACAATTTGCAGAAGAAATTTTAACGCCTTCCTAACCACCACTGGGATGTGTCCGTATATGCATAAATATCCCCCAACCTAATGTTACTATATATCACTTGTACTACTTGAAACAAAAATTAATGTGTAGCACCTTCAGTTATCGTATGCTTAGCTAAAGCACTATGCAGTAATTCTTTCCTTGTACAATTAACATGATCTCTTATACACTCACAAAGTCTATTTGTTTTTCCTACATAGAATTTTGCACATGTAGTGCATTGAGCCAGATATATCACATTTTAGTGTTACAATCAGCTTGCACCTTAAACTGCCAGGTTAGTTTAGTATCCGGGTGTATAAAATATTCTTCCTCATTCCTAAACTGACAAAAATTACAACTACTGCATCTTGTCATGCCTTTCAAAAAAGGCTATTGAATGGTTTTCTTATTGGAATAACATAAAAGTTGCTTCAGTGTGTTCTTATTCACCACTCTCAGATGTAAACCAACTATTTCCACAATATCCTGATCCGTGTGCAAAATATGCCAATTCTTATACAACACATTCCTCATATACTTATCAGAACTATATGGCAAGATCAAAAGCTCCCCTTGTGGATTTTTACTAATGGTCCTATTAGTTGTACTTATTTCAGAAAAATAAGGTCTGACTTTGCCACCCCTTCTTTTCATAGTGGTGCTTATAGCTTTGGACACAGCCATATGTTCATAGCCCCTGCCTACAAACTCTGACTTAAGTGTTTAAGTTCTCCTCCTTTAAAATATCATTAACGGTTAGTCTAGCTACTCTCAACATCTGTCCATGCACTACACTAGTAAAAACATGTTGAGGATGCATACTAGTTCTATGTAGTTCTATGTAAAAACGAAGGACAGTAGCATTCTTTGCGATACAATTCTGTGGTAAAAAGACCTTCACTGTTTACCGAAACCATAACATCTAAAAATTCTATGTTAGTATTAGATATCTTGTGTGTAAAACACAAAAAACTGCTACTACTATTCAGATGTCTTATAAAATTCAGTGAAACCTCACAGCTTCCCCATACAAAAAAAGACATTTACAAAACATCTGTAGAAAATAAGATCTGTACCTATAAATTCTCTATTATATTCCCACTCTGCCATGACCAGATTTGCATAACTATTGGTGCAACTAGTTCCCATCGCCACACCTTCAGTGAAGGTATCAGCATGATAAAGAAATATTTGACAAGGGATGGTGTTTTTGATGAGAAACCTATAGATCTTGTATGTTATTTACTGGAAGTTATTCTAGACCATAACGTGTTCGTATTTGAAGGAGTATACTATTGGCAGCAGAAAGTGTGCTACATATGACTGCCAATACATGCATCAGCAAGGAGTTTGAGGTACATGCTACATCAGTCTTCGGAGGTTATGATTTGTGTACTATTATGTCTTATCTTTGTAGGGTGGCTGTGCAATACACATAATATAACTAAGGTCTGCATTTATAGGAAGTTTGCATTGAGCCAAGAAATATAAAACAGCCAAATTCTTGGTTAGCAACCTCTAAACTGAAATTCCAATGTCTGCAAGTGCAAATGAGTCAGGTCTGAACTACTGCTGTTGTATTTAATGTATGAGACAGCCTAGCTTCACATTTCCTTTTTTACAAGATACTTACCCAAGAAATAAAAGCAAGTTTCAGTAACGGCATTTTAGAATGCAAACTCTATCATAAACTTAAGATTGATGAATGGAAATATAACTGCAGCTAAACTGTTAGGTGAGCATGAAATCCCTTCTGCTGCATAATACTTAGCAGCAATTCAAGTAAGGCAGCATTCTTTATTTCTAAACATACAAATTCTGCAGGTGAAGAGGGAACATGAAAGGAAATGTAGGAAACCTGCTACCTAATCAAGCAGCAGGTAAAGATGCTACACAGCCTTTCCCACAGACTGTATTACTAGCTAATTACACAATTCTTTACTTCTTGCACAATGTATAAAGCATTAATAGAACAGGATTATGAATTCTAGCGTCTCAATTTTGCATACTTTGTATAAATGAAGACTACAGCACTATTTCCCACATTAAACCATCAAAAACAAGACATTCTGATTTAGTAACATTCAGTTTATTTGATTTTTAAACAATGCATCACATTCACAAAAGTAAAGCAATAAGAATACTTGACAAGTTGGATGAAATAGCTGCACTACAGGTAACAAAGGCCCACATAATATAATGTGACAGTTTCAACAAGATATTTTCAGTGCCGGTTTAAGTAACACAAGGTGTGGAGTTCATAGACCAAACGTCTAAGTGTTTGAATGAAGAACACACCACACAACTACTTGCCACACAAGGTGAAAGACCCTGCTACTGTACTGAAAAAAAACTTTTGTGAAGTGTGTTCTACTTGGCAAGAATTAATAGACCATTTTGTCATCAAGAAAAAACACAAATGCTACATTTTAGATCACCTTCACTCAGTGATGAGATGAGTAAGGCTTCCAAAGCAGTGGTTATGACAATAAAAGAGTAAAGCATTTAAAAGAAAAAGTTATGTACTCACCATAACATTCCATCTGAGTAGTTATACTTCATTTTTCTGCAACTCGTGGGTATACGGATCTGTACCGGATTTGAGCGGGCAACTTTTTTTGTCTAGCATCTGCTCCAATCCTCCCCTTACCCATAATGCCCCACATCTCCCACCTTCCCTCAGATAGAGTTTGCTGCAACTAAAACATAAACAACTCAACCCAATAAACCAATCCTGGAAAGACAGGACAAGGTCCGGGGGACGAAGGGAGGGAATGTTGCAGAAAAATGAAGTACAATTACTCAGATGGAACGTTATGGTGAGTACATAACTTCTTTATCTGAAGTAGCTAACTTCATTATATCTGCAACCTGTGGGACAGAGTCCCCAGCTACTCAGAGCCTGGGAGGCCCTTATGGAAGGATATTCCTGAGCACCTCAGAGCCAAAGGATGCTCTACCCCTTGAAATCAGATCTAATATGTAATGGGAAACGAAGGTATGTGAATTGGCAAAGGTTGCTGCTGCACAAATATCATCCAAAGGCACCCTAGACCAAAAGGCAGCAGAAGTCGCCATGGACCTGGTAGAGTGAGCCTTAACAATACCAGGAGGAGATAAAACTTTTGCTTTGTAGCTATGTGAAATACAAAGGGTGATCCATCTGGCCAAAGAAACTTTTGAAATAGCTTTTCCCATAAATGCTTCGGAAAAGGAAACAAACAATTGTTCAGTCTTGAAGAAAGACTTCGTTCTATGAAGATAAAAACGAAGCTGCCTATGAACATCTAACAAATGGAGTTTGTATTCACATTTATTTTGGAAGTTAGGAAAGAAAACGGACAGATTAATGGACTGGTTTATGTTTGCTTCAGATGCCACTTTAGGTAAGAAGGAAGGATTAGTATGGAGTGAGACCATATCCTTATAGAAGGCCAAATACGGAGGCACGGCAGACGGAGCTTGAAGCTCAGAAACCCTCCTAGCAGATGTAATGGCGACTAGGAAAGCGGTCTTCCAGGATAAAAATCCACCAAAGCTGCAGGTTCGAAAGGAGAAGCCACCAATGCCTGTAAATCAAAAGTAAGGTCCCAAGGAGGCACTGAATCCTTGACACGCAGACATAACAGAAAGGTACCTTTAAGAAAAGCCTTACACAGCCTAGAGGAGGCTAAGGCCATTTTGTCTTCACCAACGTGAAAACTGGAAATGGCTGCCAATTGTACTTTCACTGTGGAGGAACTAGCTCCTTGATGAAAGATACCAGACAAAGTCCAACACTGCTGGAACAGGGGCTGTAAAGGGATCTATTTTTCTCTGTGAAGCCCAAATGGAAAAGTGCTTCCATTTACTGCAATAAAGTTTCCTAGTGGAGTCTAAGAGAAGCCACCAGAATGGATTTTACCGGGGATGAAAGACAGAGAGACCTGGCAATTAACGGAACTGAACAACCAGGCTGTCAGCTTGAGGCTGCCCAGATCGGGCGGACATGACCCCGATGGATGGGAGATTACATCTGGGGCAGGGATCCAGAACCCACCTGGGAGCTACGAGATGAGACCAAAGGAATGGCAACCAAACCTAATGAGGCCAGAACAGGACAATGAGGATCACTTTGCACCGCAGTCTGCAAGCTTTCTGAAGAAACTTCGGAATGAGTGGCAATGGTGGATAAGCATACAGAAGCCCAGGGGGCCAAGCATGGACTAGAGCGTCTCTGGGGATTTCCCCTGGTGAGGGAATCAGAGCGAAGAACTCGCTGCACTTTGCACTGGAAGGAGATGCAAAGAGATCGCAGCAAGGCTGACTACATGCAAGGAAGATCTCCTCTGGTACTGTTATCAGAATGGCCAGACTCAATCTGTTCGCTAAAATGTTGGAGCACCCCGGAATGTGCATTGCTATCAGCAACAGACTGGTGGAGATCGCCCATCCCACACTCTCATGGCCTCGTGACAGAGGGTAGGATGTGGTTCCCCCCTGCTTGTTGATATACCAGACAACAGACATGTTGTCTGACTGAATTGCAATCAGAGAGGGAGAACTGTGTGAAAGGCTTCCAACGCTAAAAGCACTGCCCTCATCTCTAGAACATTTATGTCCAACTTGGTCTCTAACTGGGACCATGTGCCTTGGACTGTCCTTCCCAAGCAGCATCCCCCCAACCAGAGTTGGGAGGTGTCCATGGTCACTGTGGCTTGGACTGGAGATGACGCGAAAGGGCATCCTTTTGATATCTCCGGTGAACTTAACCACCAAAGAAGAGATGTCCTACAGACGTGACTGATCTTGATTGGAAATTCCATGGGTAATTCTAGCCAAGACCATTGAACAGCCAGAGTCCATTGAAGAACCCGCATGTGACGGCACGCACAAGGCAGAATCGATATGGTGGCAGCCATGGAGCCCAGAGTCTGGAGAACCTCGCTCACCTTTGAAGACTTGGAGTTCGCTATCTGAGCGATGTGGCACCTGAGGTGTAGGATCCTGTCTGGAATTAAGAATACCTTCATCTGCAAAGTATCTAGCCGTGCCCCAATAAAGTCTAGAACTTGTACTGGTTGCATATGGGATTTGTGAACATGGACTGTAATCCCCAGTAGATCTGCCAATCGAATGAAATAATCTTGGGCCAGACACAATTGATTCTTGTTTGGCGCAGCGAAGAGCCAGTCGTCCAGGTATGGAAACACCTGAATACCCTGAAGCCTCAGGTGAGCCGCTACAACTGCCATTACCTTGTTGAACACCCTGGGGGGGCTGTGGTGAGACCAAAGGGTAGGGCTCTGAACTGTAAATGACTGGCTCCCAGCCGGAAGCGCAGAAACCTCCTGGAGCTTTGTGTATTTTGATGTGGTAGTAAGCATCCTGGAGGTCTAACAAGCACATCCAGTCGCACTCTCTGAGATAAGGTAGAATGGACTGTAGGGTGACCATCCGGAATTCTGTTTGGCTACCAACAGGTTTAATGTTTCCAGGTCTAGAATGGGCCTGCAGTCCCCAGTCTTTTTTGTGTACCAAAAAGAACCTTGCGTAGATGCCTAATCCGGACTAATCGGGGGGGGGGGGCTGTTCGATGGCTCATTTGAGAAGCAGCTTTGAAACCTCTAGAGCTGAGGCCTCCCTGTGAGCCACCCTGGAACATCCAGGAGGTGATTTGTAATATTTGGTGGGGCAAAAAATACCTCTGTGTATTATCTGTAAAACCCGGCGATCTGTTGTAATGGACTCCCATGCCACTGGGTGCAAGAACAATCATCTCCCGAATGCCTCCAGAGTAGAACAGTCGGGCAACCCCTCAGGGCTGCTGACTGGGTCTATCAGAAAAAGGTTCCCCAAGACCCGAAATTCCTGGGACCCCCTCTACCTCTGGGTTGGCGTCAATCCTGTCTCCCTCTCTCTGGGAGAATAGTTGTCCCGAGAATCCCGGGAAAACTGAGATTTTCGGAACCACATCATCTCCTGCCCTCTGATTCCTAGAGAAGGACCGCTGAGGGCTAGAGAAGCGGACTCCTGCAAAGTCTTACCGTCTTTTTTGCTCTGGGCAAGTGTCACTTACAGTCTTCACAAAAAGGGAAGAGCCAAAGGGAGCGTTGATAAACGACGCCTTGAAAGGGTCCGCGAACTGACAACCTAAGCCAGGCATAACACCTCATGGCTATGCCTGTCTCAGCCACCCTAGCTGCTCCTTCCGTGTCAAGGGAAAGGAGTCACATTGACATGTTTGAGACTGACTTCAGAGTAGACATTTTCACAGAGAACAGTCTGTCCTGTGGTGATAAGGACTCTGAGGGGCGACTCAGCGTATTCCGAAGCAAGGTCTCACTGAAGCCGAATCACATGTGCCAAATAATTCAGTGCACGGATAGAAAAGGTCATTGAGGAGTAGACACTTCCCAAACCTATCCACCGACCAGGACTCCTTGACTGGAGGGTGGACTGAGGAACTCTCCTGTGCTAGTTCCTTCTTTGTGGCTGCTGCAACCAACATAGCATCAACTGGGGCTCCTTTCGGCCAGGGTTATCTGTCGGAAGGGGGGATAAAACCATATCAGGCTCCTTCCATGCCCTCGTGGTGATTAGGTCCACCAAGGGGTCCGCTGGCAGGGACACCCAGGAAGTAGATGGGCCTGTGCCAAAGGCCTCCAGGAACACTGACATCCCCAGAATGTTTTGGGGCTGACCAACCTCACCTCTGCCGGGGGATTTCCATAATTTCTTCAAAGGAGACGTCTTTGGGAGGTGACCTGGGGGAACCTTCTTCATCTAAGTCAGTGTCTGGGGTGAGGGACTCGGGGGGGGGGGGGGTCCAAGTGCCTCCTTTCGCACTTGTGCTTACGGTGACCCTCTTCAGTGGGATTTTCCGAAGGGGATCCATGAGCAGCAGGGGTTTCCTCAGGGAAGTTAACCTGGGGATCCTCTGGCACGGGCTGTCCCTGAGACAGGATGAAGAGAGTAGTCACCAAATCCAGGGGGGCCTGGGTGGTATCCGAGGGGACAGGCTGGGGTCTCAATCCCTGGGAGAGAACCCTCTCCAGCACTTCGAAGGCAGAGTGAGAAGCCCTCTCCGGATCCAAAGCGGGGACCGGAGCCGAAGCCAGGGTAGCCTGAGGTCTGAGGGAATGGATCGGATCAGAAAAGGTCAGAGCCGAAGAATCCATTCCCCCGGGTCAGACTCCCTGTCGGCAGCTCAGAGTGTCACTTGGATCAGAGGAACTCAGGGTATCAGCTGGAGTCGAGGTTGGAGGAACAGTCGGCACAAAGCTACCAGCTCCGAAAAACCTCGAATCCAAGAGCCCCGAAGCACGGATCGGGGAAGAAGAGATGGGGCGGAAAAAGAGGCATGGAGGTCCCCCCCCTCCAGAGGGAGTGGGGCCTGGCAAGACTCCCATCTGAATTTGGGTCTGAATAAAATCTCCACATCATCCTGTCCATATCCATGTCCGACAGGCTCTGAGTCTACCTCGAAGAGGCCAACGACTCGGATCAGGCTGGTCTGCGCAGTGGAGGAAGGTCTCGGGTCCGAATGTTCCAACGGCTCCAGTGAGAAACAAGGAGACCGGAGCTGTGGAGAAACAGGCCTCATGGTCTTAGACAGGGGAGGGCTGAGAAAGAGCTCCCTGTCTGGGGATCTCTTACGATGCCTGTCCTTTTTCTCCTTTTCCTCTCTGCGCCTTTATCCTTTCCTTTATCTTTATCACGTTGACTGAAGATTTGTCCTTGGAAGACCCATCACCAGAAGAGGAGGGAGGTAGAGTCCCTGTCTGGGTGGGAGGTGGTCACTAGAGATAGAGGTAGATTCCAGCATGGCAGCAGGGAGAAGGCCTTTGGCAACGAGCTTGGCCTTATGATCCCCAAGGGTCCTAGGGTTAAAACCTGAACAGACAGCACACTGAGTGGACAAATGTGCCACTCCCAAGCAAATTACACATAGTGTGAGACCATCGGCCTGGGAGAGCTTATGGCCACACACTGTACATTTATTAAAAGACAGGCTTTGGCTGAGTCAGCTATAGTTCTGCACTGAAAGGTATAAACACTACCTCTGCAAAATCACACACACAGGTAGGGGGAAGGGCAGGCCTAACTACTACTCTATACAAAACCTTTTTATATATATATATATATATATATATATATCTATATCTATATATATATATATATAAACGCCAACGACCAAGTGAGATACTACACAAGGGGAAGAAGGGAAAAATTTTACTCAAACGCACCTAGATACCAGAAGAAAATACCACTTACTATCCCTGAGCTCAGAGCAGAGACCACCACGATGCACACTAGTAGCGTAGCAAATGAGATCTGAGGGAAGATGGGAGATGTAGGGCATTATGGGTAAGGGGCGGAGCTTGGAGCAGATGCTAGAGAAAAAAAGTTGCACGCTTGGATCCGATATGGATCTGTATACCCACGGGTTGCAGATAAAATGAAGTTAACTACTTCAGATCCTATGTTCCAAAGAGACATAGTACACTTAATGAAGTTAAAGCATAATGGGTGTGGGGCAAGGTAGCTACTCTACTGTTCCAATATCTCTTCTCCACATCTTAAACAGACAAACTTGGCTACTTCCAAGTTCTCAACTCATACTCTGCTAGTAATACAGTTCCACTAAGACCTAGAAAACAAAAAAGCTAAATATTGTACACCTACTTTTCTCAAGACAATTATTGAAACCAAAAGTCAAAGGTATTTAGGTAGTTCTCACTGAAAACAGCAGAATCACAAAGAAACACTGTATTCAATATCCACTCAAGTCCACTTAAAAATTAGCTCACCTGATGCAAACTCAACAATTCAACTTAGGATGGGGGTAAAGTATTTAAAATAAGGGGCAATAAAATGTTTTTACATGAATTAAGACCAAGGCAAAGTTATGACACTGAACTAAGAACCCAAAAAGATGGGTCATACAGCATCTAGGGAATAAGGAAACCGGTCTCAACCTGCTAAGAGGCCAAAGTGGAACACAGACCATTGCAATGTGTGGCAGTCAATGTGGAACACCCTATTTTTACACTGCATGAAAAGCATACCATTACCATAGCCACGACCTTTTAACTAAAATATACGTGAATGTGAATGCCACATTTAAAATACTGTCCTCTTTCTACTATTTTCTGCTGACAGCCCTCTGTACTTTCCAGAATTCCACACAAGTAAAAGTCATGTACACTTTGTCTATGTGGTACATGAACAAGGTAGAACCAGGTCTTCTCTTTTGTCAGGAGGCCCTGAGAGAATGGCAGTGGGCGACGTCTTCCCAACGGCTTTCTGATAATGCACATCCCAAGGAAATCCAATGTGACAGCAGACCGACTCAGCACAGCAATCCACAAATGAGACTAACATTTATGGAACAAAGACAGGGCATGGAGACAATGGAAAAATGCAATGAAACCTTGCACCTAATGTTCCTCGGTCTCAGGAAAAAAAAACGGAATTGCGATTAATTCTGCTAAGCTCATCTACATAAAAGAAAATGGGCAGTCATCTCCTAAATACTTCTGGAAAACAGTAAAACCGTTAACTGGACAGATCAGACACAAAATCACATGAATCATTGTGAAAAAGGGCTGTTAAAAGATATGCTAGAGTACTACATGAATCCTTTTTATTGTAATCTGAAATTCTGTGGAAAATAACATAGCTGTGACAAAATACTGACTTAGCATTTTTATAACAGACTTCACTTATAGAATGTTAGCTAATGCTCCAAGCTTAATAAAGGTGTGTCTGCTTTGCATTTGTGAAAGAAATGTCAGAGGAAAAAGTTTTCAATAATACAACTGAAGTGATTAATTTCTCCATACAGCCCCACTGGTCAGATAACCTGTAGCAGGAAATAATTTACTGATGACCTTGAGTTTTTTTCCAGGTGGATGGTACCCGTTGCTAGATCACAGTCTTAAAGGATCAAATATGGCTAGTAGAACAAATTATACACCTGAGAATAGAACAGCAAAACTAAATGCTCATACATACTTTGTTGGACAGAGTAAGCTATACCTGTTAGGAAGGATTAGCAGAAATGTTTAAAAGTAAGGGAAGAACTGAATGACTGTCTTTTGGCGTCTGTATACTAATGCTGGGATAAAGTAATCGGCATTTATAATTCTGTCTGCAGAGAATGTAGTGCATGTACTAAAACCTAACAGAAAAACCCCTGTAGGTCAGCAGCCCTTTACCCCCAAGTACCTACCTATGAACCTATATGTCAAACTCATTAGCACTCCAAGAAAAATCTTGACTGGATGGGAAATAGGAAATTCACCCCAGGGATCACTTCTGTGGCTCTGCTCGACAGGGGCACAGGAAAATAATTTTCTTGGGTGGCGAAAGCCAGGGTACATTTTTGGCTAGGCTTATATAGGCCCTAGGGCCAATAGCCTAGTACCCAACTATGAACCTATGTATCTTGAACAGATTCCCTAATGAATGGAAGTGAAACATTCATTGCAAAAACTTTTCTGACAAACTGACACTACCAGCAATCATAACATTGTTGTGACTACCCCATGCATAAGCATAAAGTTTGATGGCAAGCACAATCGGAGCACTTGGCTGCCCAGTAAGGAAATCCAGGTAATATCCACATTTTATTTACCACAACAGACTATTGCTTTTGTCCTTTAGGTTAATAGGACTTAATTATGCAGAAGTACTTAATAGGACTTAATTATGCAGAAGTACTTGTGAAAGTGCTTGCAGTTACCACTATTGTTAACCAAATTTGGTTTGTATCGCCTCTTCTTAGTCAATGCTTTCTTTACATCTTTGCTTCAATAATATAGATTCACAGCAATAAGTTACAAACATCTAAAGAGTTTGCATCATTTACCAATCACTAACTTACCTGTCCCACCAGGCTTTGTATTGGATCTTTTCTTATTTTTAATTTTAGATACTTTTTCAGCTGATCTGTACGTGTTTTTGACAAACTCCCACCATTATAGGTATTATTGAGCTACTTGTTTTGTCCCACTGAAGGTCATTAATTGGTTAAAACCTTATCTAGTGTTATACAAAGTTATTTTTTTGTTGATACAGTCTATATATTTTAAACAGAATTCAGCTGTTACATGGTCAGATGCCCCCAGTGGTTCCACTGTTTTTAACATGTCAACATTTTACCTTCATTAACCAATATTAACTCCAAAAAGTTTTCCACGAATGAAGTTACTACAGCTTGCATAAAACGATAATAGTGAATATTCAAAAAATAAGACACATACCATGTTTTTGTGCACATTATCCTCCTAATGGATACTTGGATAGTTGAAATCTCCCAAAAGTGTTAATTAATACTATCAATTTCTTCAAGAAATATGTGCTCTAGTGCATCAAGAGTGAGACTCAAATGCATCAATAATGCTGCATTCGCCCCATGTGCTGATGTTACCACACTCATTACTTATGCATTAGAACTTCTCTACAAGAATTGAGCTTTTCATGTGCTAACAGCAAAATACTTCCACCGTTTTTGTCTATAGTATTAAAAGACATACTTAAATCACCTAAATTGCAGGTCCTTTATGCCCCATTGCTTCAGGGGATGCTAGAATTTTATATTAATTGAAAAGTTCCAATTCATCCTTTTCATTTCTCAGACCATGATTATTGGTATAATAAAATTCAGTCCTTAACATTTTTACTTGTTATACAATTTCCTGTAACATTTTCCTGAACTCCTAAAAAAGGTCTAAAATGTCTAATTTGGCAATATTATTTATTTCACTCAGATGAAATTTGTCAAGAACAGACCTCCACAAAATTCAATTCTTTCTACAGGGTTAAAACAGAAAAATCCTTTAAACATTCCTGTCTCCTTAACCAAGTGTTGTGAAGTTTTCTTTAATCTATGGGTAGTCAAACCGAAGGCATGGTGGTATTTCACATAGTTATTCATATATTCTTCTCCTTGCACATTAATACGCAACATAATACAGGTTTGCTTGTTTCCACCATTACTCAAATACTTGTGTAATTATGCATCTTAGAAACTGATTTATAGAATATCACCGATAAATAATGTAACCTTATCCCTCTAAGGGATGATAGTGTTATTCCTTAACTGTTGGTAGTGTCCTATCAAATTGAGAGTGATGAATCACTAAACATTTTATGGAATATTTCTCCTGCATCATGTGTTCTTTTCAGGCCACCACTTGTTCAGCTACAGTTTGCAATTGTTTTTTCTTCCTTTTCTGTTTATCTTGCCAATTTTCCTTGGTGAGCCATCTACTTTATCGAGAATCACTGAATTAATCTCAGTTAATGCTATCCCCCCGTGAAATGTTCCATCCTGCATAACTTCAGCAGTTTTTTTTCACTTTAGTCTGCATGCTATTACTGTGAGTATTGTTTGTGCTTAACCTCCTTCTGTATTACTTTTATGCCAGCTACCTTTTGTAGCCATCAAGTGCCTAAGTCTTTTATTAACAATAATGTCAGGAAACAGATTTTGCTGGGATGCAGAAAAGTAAAGTTGTGTACACTTACCATAAATGTAGATGTTAGAGTGTATTCACTGTTGCAGTCATCACATTTGGGTTATCCTGCCAGGGGTAGCCCTCAGGCGGCCCAAATACCAGAGGCTTAGTATTTCTGTGTCAGTTGCTGTCGCTCAAGGAATGACATCAGGTAGTCAGTGGTATAAAAATCAGGCAGCCGACACCATTACATCAGTTTTTCTTGCCTTAACTGCCAGGAGCCCCCAAATAGAGAGCTAGGTTATGGGAGAACACCACCACCAGTAGAAAGTAAATACCAAAACATTCCCTTAAGGACAGAGGAAGAGAGAGAGAAGGGGGAAGACCAGGACTGCAACAGTGAATACACTCGAACATCTAGATTTATGGTAAGTGTACACAACTGTACTATGTTCATGTTTCACTGTTGCAATCACATTTGAGTTGATTCCCAAAGCTGAAGAAAAGGGTGGAGGCCGTCAAAACGACTGGGGGCCGGCTAGGATGCCCTGCAAGACTGCAGTGGCAAAGCCTGCCCTGGATTTGAAGATAGGTAGGTGGTAATGCTTGGTGAAGGAATGAACAGAAGTCCATGTCGCAGCCTCCAGGATGTCCCTGGTGGGGACCTCCCTGAGAAAAGCTGCAGAGGTGGAGGTTGCCCTGGTGGAATGTGTCCTAACCCCCTTTGGGGGCAGTTTTCTGTGCTGTTTGCAGCAGAAATAGATGCGGTGTGCTCTCCATTTGGAGATTGATTGTTTGGATAGGGCCTTACCCTCTGCTCCTGCTGCAAAGCTGACTAGCAACTGGTCATTTTTTCTAAAAGAGTTAGTCCCAGATAGAATCTGAGCTGTCTGTGCACATCTAGAGTTCAGAATCCTTTCCCCCTTGTTCTGTAGGTTAGGGAAAAAGGTGGGCAAATGAATGGATTGGTTGAGAGCCACACTGGACACCACTTTAGACATGAAGGATGGGTCAAGTCCTGAGGGGAAACCTGTCAGCATGGAAAATGATGAAGGGCTCTACAGCCATGAGTGCTTGTAGCTCAAACTCTTCTAGTGATGGCCAGAAGCAAGGCTGTTTTCCAAGAGAGGAATTTTAACTCTGCGGAAGCTGCAGGTTCAAGGGGGGGGGGGTAGGGTGAGCTATTCCAACACAAAGTTAAGGTCCCAAGCTGGGGTAGGAGCTCTTCTGGGTGGCCTGAAGTTAGCCCCTCTTAAGAACTGTTTGATGAGAAGGTGTGAGAAGAGAGGTGGCTCTGTGCTGTAATAAGCAGAGATGGCAGAGGCATGAATTTTAATAGAAGAGAAGGAGAGACCTTTGAGCAGTAGGTCTGCTAGATAATCCAGGATGAGAGGTAGGGAGGGCTGTGCTGTTTTGGCTCTCTTAGCCTGGATCCAGGTGCAAAACCTTTTCCACTTGTCAGCATAGTATTTTCTAGTGCCAGGGCATCTGGCCTTACGTATAACATCTAGGAATTGTTTGCACAGGCTGGCAAGCTTGAGGAGAGCTCAGGGAATAGGCCAGGCTGCCAGGTTGAGGATCTGCAATTGGGGATTATGAATTCTCCATTCATCTGGGTCAGGAGTGTTGGGATCTGAGGTAGGTGCCATGGTGACAGGGGTGACAGGCTGCACAGCAGTGAGGACCAGTGCTGGCATGGCCAGTCTGGGGCAATCAGGATTGCCATCGTTTTTTCCTCCCATATTTTGAGCAGTACCCTTGAAATGAATGGTAGAGGGGGAAATGCATAGACCAAGAGGTTTACCCACCGGAAGGAGAGCATCCACTTTCCAGGCCTTGCTGTGAGGTTCCCTGGTACAGAATTTGCTGAGCTGATGATTGGAGTGGGAGGCACAGAGATCCACCTTTGGGGTGCCCCATTTCTGGGTTACAAGGGTGAAGTTTCTCTGGTTAAGCTGCCACTCGTGTGGGTCTAGCAGGTTTCTGCTTACGTTGTCTGCCAGAGTGTTTAGGGAGCCTGGCAGGAATTGTGCTAACAGGTGTAGTTGCATGGCTGAAGACGTGTGCCAAAGGGTCAAGGCGAGCCTGCACAGAGGATGAGTGTGTGTCCCTCCCTGCATCTTGATATACCACATCACTGTGGTGTTGTCCGTTTTGATCAGTAGAGGCCCTGGGGACAGTAGGGGTCTGAAAGCTGTGAGGGCATGCTGAACAGCTAGCATCTCTTTTTTGGTTGATGTGCAGATGTATTTGATTTGGGCTCCAATGGCTCTGAATGCGCCTGCCGTCTAGGTGTGCACCTCAGGCAAAGTCTAATGCGTCTGTGGTGAGGGTCTGGGTGGCATGGGGTTGTGAGAAGGGAAGTCCCTTGTTGTGGTTGCATGCTGCTGCTCACCAAAGGAAATCTTTCCTTAGACAAGGTATCATTAGAATGATAGTTTCCAGGTCTTGAGAGTGGTGACACCAAAAGCTTTTTAGGTACCACTGTAGTTTCCTCATATGCAGTCTGGCATATGGAATGAGTAGAATGCAAGAGACCACGAGCCCCAGAGCTTGCAGGATTTTCCTTGTGGATAACTGGCTTCTGGTGGCTAGCTGACTGTGTCCGTCAGGCA
The DNA here is from genome assembly GCF_019279795.1 of Protopterus annectens. NCBI lineage: Eukaryota > Metazoa > Chordata > Ceratodontiformes > Protopteridae > Protopterus > Protopterus annectens. The sequence goes on from NC_056734.1 coordinate 809,079,245, forward strand.
GGCTGGTTTTTCTGGAGTAAGGAATGCAATCTGGGATACTGTGTCCAGGTTTGCGCCCAAAAATACAATTTTTTGTGTGGGTACTAGTTTTGATTTCTTTTCATTGATCGTATACACCAGGGAGGTCAGTAGGTCCTTTACAAAGGTCAGGTGCTGTAACAGCTTTTCTTGCCTGCCTGAATCAGGCAGTCGTCTAAGTAGGGGTAAATTTGAATATTTGTCTGCAAAAAGCAATGGCTGAAGCCTGGCATTCTGTGAAAACTCTGGGAGCAGTGGATAAGCCAGAGGGAAGTGCAGAGAAAGTACAGTTGTGTACACTTACCATAAATGTAGATGTCAAGAGTGTATTCACTGTTGCCATCACATTTGGGTTATCTGCCTGCAGGTAGACCTCAGCTGGCCTGAATACCAGAGTCTTGAGATTTCTGCATCAGATGCTGTTGCTTCTTCCATGACATCAGGTCGTCGGGGGTATAAAACATGCAGCTGACGCCATTACATCAGTTTTTCTTGCCCCAGATGTCAGGGGCCCCCAAAATATGAAGCAATTATATGGTGTGGAACACCCCTAGCAAAAAGAAAATACACATAGTATAAGATATGCCAAACCAAAAATGATAGTTGAAAGCAAAGACAATCAAGGGGGCTGGAGGGAGAGTAACCAGGACTGCAACAGTGAATAGACTCTAACATCTACATTTTTGTTAAGTGTACACAACTGTACTATGTTCTTTGTGTTTCACTGTTGCAACCATCACATTTGGGTTGATTCCCAAAGCTAAGGAAAGGAAGAAGTTAAATAGCATTAGGGCCAGCTATTAAGCCCTGCAAGACTGCAGTGACAAATCCAGCTCTGGATTTAGAAAAGATAGGCAAGTGGTAATGCTTGGTGAAAGTGTGTACCGAGCTCCAGGTTGCAGCTTCCATGATATCCCTGGGTAGGGACTCCTCTGAGAAATGCAGTAGCGGTAGATATAGCCCTAGTGGAATGTGTTCTTATCTCCTGTGGGGTAGGTTTTCCATGGTGCTTGTAGCATAAATGGATGCAGTGTGCTATCCATTTAGATATGGTTTGCTTTGAAATGGCCTCCCCCTCTGCCCCTGCAGCAAAGCTGACTAGCAGCTGGTCAGATTTTTCTGAGAGGCTTAGTCCTGTCCAAATAGAATCTAAGCTGTCTGTGCACGTCTAGAAAATGCAGGATCCTTTCCCCTTTATTTTGAGGATTAGGGAAAAAAGTAGGCAAATGAATGGACTGGTTTAAAGCCACACTAGACACCACCTTGGGCATAAAATATGGGTTAGTCCTGACGTAAACCCTGTACGCATGGAAGATGATGATGGGTTCCACTTCCATAAGGGCCTGCAGTTCAGACACTTCTTGCTGAAGAGATGGCTAGAAGTAAAGCTGTTTTCCATGAGAGGAATCTCAACTCTGCTGTAGCAGCCAGTTCAAAGGGGGGGGGGGGGTGTAAGTTTTTTCCGATACAAAGTTAAGGTCCCAAGGATGGAGTGGGGGGGTCTTACATTTTTGGCCCCTCTAAGGAACCATTTTACCAGTGGATTAGAAGAGGGTGGCTCAGTATTATAATGAGCTGAGATGGCAGAGGCATGAATCTTAATTGAAGAGAAGGATAGGCCCTTGTGGAGCAATTCTGCTAAGTAATCTAGCATATGAAGTAAGCTGGGCAAAGTTGTGGCCATCCCTTGAGAATGGCTCCAGGAACTGTATCTTTTCCACTTTTCTGAATAGGATTTTCTAGTAGTAGGCCTCCTTGTCTCAAGAATGACATCCAGCACCTGCTTACTGAGGGTTGCTAGAGGTGAGTTCAGGGGATTAGCCATGCTGCAAGGATCAGGGTCTGAAGCTAAGGGTGTAGAATTTGGCCCCCCTGCTGGGACAGCAGGGAAGGGGGTCTGACGCCGATGCCATGGTTGTAGCACTGTCAGACTGCACAAAAGAGGATACCAGTGCTAGCGTGGCCAGTCTGGTGTAATTAGAATTGTCCTTTGCTTGTCCTGTTTGATCTTTAGTAGAACCTTCGAGAGGAGAGGCAGAGGGGGAAAGGCATAGACAGAGAGGCTTACCCAGGAAAAGGGCAGGGCATCCACCTTCCAAGCTTGGCTGTGGGGAGTTCTGGTGCAGTATTTGCTCAGTCAGAAGGAACAGATATCAGACTCCTGATCAGAAGGAAAATCAGTTCTAGGTCTCTGAGGGGGAAGGCTGGCTTTTCCTAATTAAGGTATAATAAGGTCTTCAGCCATTCTAATTTGTTTGAGGCCTGAGATTGTGCTTTAGTTGTCTGTTTCCTAGGCGTAGTGCGAACTTTAGGCCTGAGAAATTCAGTATTTTTGTTTTGAAATGAAGTAGTCTGCTTAATATGAAAATCGGTAGGCCTGAATACATCCTCAGAAGCCGGTGCCTGCACAGCAGCTCTGGACCCATCCAAGGTAGAGACAAATGAAGGTTCCATAGTCGAAGAATCATCTTGCGGCATACCGGACTCCAAATGGGTCTCAGTATAGGCCTGCGAATCTGTAGAAGCGTATATCAGGGGTTGCGAAAGCGCCTCACTGAGTACTGGCGACTAGCTTAACGGTAGAGTCATCGGCAGTTTTGGATCTATGTGGTCTGTCTGTCCGTACGTTTTCTGGAAGATCTGTAGTTGGATGGCTTACCGACACCATTTCGGGGTACGGAGATTAAGATGGAAAGTATTTAGCTACAAAAATTGCCCGACGACAGATAGTTTGGGTGTTGAACAAGGCAGAAAACTGACAGCGAGGGACATCGTGGTCTGGGCCTAAACAGGTGAAGCAGTAAGAATGAAAATCTGAGGCATGTTTTCCACGAGCAAGACAATTCATTTTTTCTGACATCGGTTAGAGCAAGAAAAAAGGATTCCCAAAAGGTCTGAAACTCAAAAAGTGAAAGTTTTAGGAGTCTGCCGACCGGCACTTGCGAACTGCTTCTGCTTCAGGCACCGCACAGCAAGAAAGACTAATGTTTTGGCGTCGGCTGCATGTTTTATACCCCTGACTACCTAATGTCATGGAAGAAGCGACAGCATCCGACACAGAGATCCCAAGACTCTGGTATTCAGGGTGGCTGAGAGCTACTTGCCGGCAGATAACCCAAATGTGGTGACTGCAACAGTGAAACAAGAAGAACATCTGAAAGAGCATAGATCTTGCCCTGAAACAGAAATTACCTGCAAGATTCCCTGATTGGGATGTGTAGGTAAGGCCTCTTAGGTCTAGAGTGGCTAACCAAACATCCTTGGAAAGCATAGGAAGAAGCTGCTGGAGGGTGAGCATTTTGAATTCTGGTATCACCAGAAAGGTGTTTAGAACGGAGAGAGAGAGGATTGGGTGCCAGTTGCCCTCTTCTGGGTACCAAGAAGAGTCTGGAATAAAACCTTGGCCTGTCTGGTCTGCAGGTACATGCTGTATTGCCCTCATGGAGAGCAGGGAAAGGACTTGAACTGTGGCCTCTGCCCACTGGTTTGAAGGAAGATCTGGGAACCCTTTTGGGATTGGCAGTGTGTGGAAATAAAATTTGTATCCCTGGGACACTATGTTCAGGACCCATCGGTCGTTGGTAATAGAGGCCCAGTTGTTCGCATGGAAGGAGAGTTTTCCTCCGAGGGGCACAAGCAAGTGGGCAGAGGTAAGGGGTGAAGGTGTACAGTCATTGTGAGTTACCATAAGGGGGTGGCTTAGCTCCCTGTTTTTCAAGAGGAACAGCTCCATTGCTTAGATCTCTACATTCCCTGGGGCCGCTTCCCCTGGGTCTGGGCTGAGTTGGCCTGGAGGGGGCTGGAAAGCAGTGCTTGGAGGGGCAATGCCCTACTGAACCACGGAGGCTGGACTTGTAAAAAGTCTTTAACAGTCTGCATAGATTTAGCTTTTTCTTCCATCTTTCTTATGACCTCTTCTGCCTTGGTGCCAAATAAATTGTCTTTGTTTAATGGTGCATCTAATAATTTTGATTTGACATGGTCAGGCAAGGTCTGTTCCTTAAGCCAAGCATGCCTTCTAAGGACAGAACCCATGACTGCTGCCCTGCAAGTTGCTTCTAGGGCATCAAACCCACATTACAAGGTGTGCTTATTAACTTGGCTTGCGGAATGCATAAGCTCTTAATTTATTTTTTGCACAAGCAGGAAAGGAAGATATTTTTTGTTTGAGGAGTTCCATGGTATGGTGCTATTTCAGCATGTGGAACTGACAATTTAGTGCTCTAATAGCAAGACTAGCAGAAGTGTATACTTTTTTACCCTGTCTAAAGCTCGGGAATCCCTGTCTGAGGGGGTGGGATTCTTAGATGAGGTTTGCTTTAATTCCTTTAGTCCTTGAGGGATGACCTTTGGGTCAGCAGTAGGATTTTTTGAAAAGAATTTGAGAATGTCAGACTCTAGTACCCGTCGGGTTTCCTGGGAGCAGGAGGAAGGATGTCAGGAGTCAAACTAGATTCCATAAAAATATCAACATCCAGGACAGGAGGAATGGCCAAAGGTCTGTGCTGTGGTAAATCTAAGAATTCCCAGAGTCTCTTTTTTGACTGAGGGTAGTCCTGACATTCCTATTGGAAATGCTCCCTTAAACTATGAAGGGTTTCACCAAATGAAAAATCCTCAGGTGGAGAGGCAGAAGGAATGGAGTCCTCATAAGCAGAGAGGGGTTGCATGTCTTCATATTCAGAAGCATCAGAGTCATCGGACTCTTGCTATTCAGATAAAACTACTGGGGACAAGTCTCTTTCTTTTGGAAGGAGTAGCCTGGCTTCTAATAAGCATAAGGTCTTCCGCCATTTTAAGCATTTGAAATTGAGGCAAGGAAGCAGGTGCCTGAGCTTGGTTCTTTTTTTTTTTTTTGGCATAGTTCGTACCCTGGGCCTTAGAAACTCGGTAGTTTTAGAAAGAACTGAAGACACAAAAGTAGTAGTCTGTTTGTGTCAAGTATCTGTAGTGTGAAGTACTTCCTTGGAAGCCGGTGCCTGCTCAGTGACTCCAGACCCATCCAAGGTAGACACATCCACAGGATACTTAGTCGAAGTCTCGTGGCATACCGGACTCCGAAAAGGTCTCAGTAGCGGCCTGTGAATCCACACAGGCAGACATCAGGGGCTGCGAAAGTGCCTCACTGAGGACCAGTGAACTGACTACTAGCTTAACGGAAGCATCTGCAGCATTTTTGGACCTGTGCGGTCTGTCTTTATCCTTACGTTTTTTTGGAAGATCTTACCAAAGCCATATCAGAATTAGAGGGCTGAGAGCGAAAATATCTAGCTACAATAAGGGCCAGACGATGTATAGTTCTGGCATTGAACAAAGCACAAAAGCGACAGCGAGGGACGTTGCGGTCTGAGTCTAAACAGGTGACGCAGTAAAAATGGAAGTCTCTGTGTGATATTTGCTTTCCACAGGTGATACAATTGTTAACTTTTTCTGACATCAGTTAGAGCAAGAAAAAAAAAGGATCCCCAACAAGGTACTTAGCTTTAGCAGACTTCAACTTCAATTCGGAAACGAAAACTCGGGTAACGGCCGACCGGCACTCGTGCGAACTGCTTCGGGCTCCTCGGCAAGAAAGTCTGATGTAATGGTGTCGGCTGCCTGATTTTATACCATTGACGGCCTGATGTCAGTCCTGGAGCGACAGACACAGAAATACTAAGACTGATATTCGGGCCAACTGAGGGCTACCCCTGGCAGGATAACCCAAATGTGATGACTGCAACAGTGAAACACGAAGAACAGACATTGTTGGGACTGCTAGGAGCCTGCCATCTAGGTAACAAAAAATGAGTCCTGCAGCACAAGAACCTCAGCTACTGTGAATATGCATCAAGTGAACACACTAGGGATTAAGATTAAAAGGTAATATCTGAAGCAGAAAATGACTGGCTATTTGGACACAAAGGAAGAATCTGGATTCCCTGGCAATTTTGATGCAGAGGTAGGCATCTTGGAGGTTCAAGAAGCACATCCAGTCTCCTTAGACAGGCAAGGAAGGCTAAACTACACAGCTATCATACAAAAGGGCTCTCTGGATATGCAATGATTTAAGATGCTTGTACTGAGAACTGGCCTGAAGTCCTTGGCCTTTTTTTGGGAGGTAGAAAGAATGTAGAGTAAAAAGCTTAGCCCATTTTTGTCTGGTGTAAAATCTTGTATGAGCAGGCCTTGTGCCTCTAATCCTTTTGCTGCTTTCTCACAATGTGGGATATGCGGCATGAAGAGACTAGCGTGGATGAAGTTATGAAGTGGATAGAAGAGCCTCTGGCTATTATGTCTTAACTACCAGTCATAAGTGAAGGTCAGCCACTCAAGTCACATGCAAGGACAAACTGCCTTTAACTGCCTCCAAAGGACAGCAGTCATGCAAGGCCTCATGAGGTGGGCTGTTGCCATCCCAAAGGTGTCCCACAGTACTTATTCTAAAAACCTCTTCCTCTGGGCAAATGACCTTCTGGAAGCTACCATGCCCTCTATTGCCCTTAACAGATCCCTGGAAATCTGAATGTTGGGAAGTGTCTAAAACAAGGCTGATACAGGATGTTGATTCAAGGAAAACAAGATGCTAATGCGACAAACTTAACTGCAACCATTGCCAGCAGGCTATCTCCGCTCTATTGTATTATCAAATTCAGCTTCCACTTATAGCCCAATGAGCAAGATTCCATCAAATGAAGAGTTCATAAAATCAGGCTCTGTTTTTGGCAAAATTTGTGAAATGCAAGTCAATAATACTGATGTAATATGAATCTTGTATTTTTCACTCTTGCTAAACCATCCACAGCAATGAAAGCAAGGTGAATGGTGCAATTTGCTAGTAATCCATGACCGGAGAGCTAGGATTGTGATCTAGTTTTCAAGGGAGCGACAAGCAGCTTTTCCACCATGTTCTGAACAATCTTCTGTTAGCTCCCTCTGGAACCTCACGGTATCTACCACACTGTTTAATACTTTCCAAGTACAAATGGAGGATGAAAATGCATGCTTCTGAAGCCTGTCCACTGTACACAACTCTGTTGAGAATTTAAGCTCTGCCTTGCAATTCAGGGGCATTTTTAATGGTTAAAGCTGTGGAGTCCACTAATAGGCTTTGTGACAAGCCAGAGCAGTCCTTAGCAGACGCAAGATTTTCTTGCCTATTTGGGATGAGATCCACTACGAACAACTACATCCACATTATTTCAACTATTATCCACGACTAGCGGAGCCATCTCATCTGCTGGGTAACCACCAAAGATGACTACCTGGGGTACCAGAAGGCTTTTGCATGGATGTATGTAGTCTCTGAGGTGGTGTTCTGGGCCCTTGTGATCTTTGACCATTCATCCACAATACCTCGAAATTTTGGGTCATCAGGTGAAAGGGCAGACGAATCATTTCTTTGTGCAGGTCTCCTCTGGCAAGTCACTGAGTTTCCTCATGCACTTGGCCTTATCCCTGGGTCTCATTGAAGAGGCTAGAGATCTGAACAGCATAATTACATCTTGAATACATTCCAACAACTCTGTCCTGGCCAAGAGGTGAGTGGATGGTGTGAAATGAAGAAAAGATAGATCCTAGGGCCAATGTCTAAATAGTCATGTGAAGAGGCTCAAAGAAACTTGCAATTCGAGTAATGACACCCGCAACGGCCCCACACAAAAAGTCACCGACCCCTAGGGATCGACTGTCGAGACAAACACCGGAGGTCAAAGCAGGCAGAGGCAGCTCTAGCCTTGGGACCAAGGGGTCCACACCAATTCTCAAGGTTGAGGCAAGCAAGCCCGGATATCCATCAAAAATATCAACTACAGACTCGATACTCTGCACCAATACAGAGAGAGAGATACGAGAACAGACCCACAAGATCTGGGCTGTATATAGACACACACCAGCCCCAAGGGGAATAAGGCAGCAGTAATAATGCGGATAGCAAAGTCAGCACTGGAACAGTCAAAGCTGATGGCCTGGAGACTGACAAACAATGGCACATGAATTAACAGAAAAGGGGCTTGCAGGGGTCCCAGTGAGGAAGTGTCTAAATAGACATGCAAAAAGGTGGGCAGGGTAAGTGGTCTCATGCCCCCAATGTTAATGGGGAAAGATCCCCCGGGGCATCTGCTGAACAAAGGAAAAAAAGCCTGCCATTTGCTTACAGTTCAACTAAAAAGATGTGGAAACTGACAGACATGAAGGATAAGAAAGTGAAAGTACAGCACTCGGGCTCAGAAATCATAGAAGGTACTCCTTATTGTACAAATTGAGGGACTGTTTAAAGGAGGCTACCTTTTCAATGTACTTTGCTTAGGAAGTGAAGACAGCATCATAACGAGCAGTAAAACATTTGGAAACACAGGAGTTATGATTTTTAGCACTGGCTACAGCATTCTTATCAACCTATGGCCATCTCCTACCTGAATCCTTGGAAGTTGTGGGGGGGGGGGGGAGCCTTGGCAGATTCAGTAAAAAGGATAGTCTATTTTCCAACTTCAGTTTTCTTTTACAGTTTCAGGACGTGAAAGTTAACACTACAATCTTCTATAAAATGCTCTTACCCTAAACATTCAATCCTCAATCAAAGGAGTGCTAGTAGCACTACTTATTCACGACTACCAAACAAACGAATACCACAACAGAAAAATGTCAGTAAACCAGGGAGTCGTCTTACTGCCATAATTACATCCAATATGTTAAAAAGTCACATAATGAAAAAAATGAACTGACCTGTATACAGCCTGAAATCAAACAAAAAAAGGCTCTGTAAAAGTACACTTCTCAAATCTGAACTACATTAGTAGCCTGGGGTTGATGACTAACGTAAACAAATACTTCACTAAACTGATATGAAGTAAGGCACTTAGGATTATGGGTAAATGATGGTGGTTAAGGCAGCCTGGGAACATTTTAGCTGCCAGGCCAAGTCTTGCCCATCTTAGTTCTACTGGTAATGGAGTTGAAACTCCCAACAAACTGGTATCTCCCCATGACATCTGTGCTAAATGCAACATACAATTCTGAAAATGTGTTAATAACCATCAGGTAACTATCTTTAAACAAACTTGCTATGATTGGTAACCTACACTGTTGTAATCTTGCAGGCAAGACCTTTTAATAATCTGGAGAACTACAAAAATATACCTCTCAGAGCCTGCCTCAAAATCATTTACTGTTCAAATGTTAATTGCCTACTTCATCATTCTCTCTAACTAACTTTCTACTTCGTGGAATCTGTTCTGGAGTCCTACTAATAATTTCTTTTTTTAATTTTAAAGCATCACTACTTTTTTCCCACAAACTGGTTTGGAAATCTTCAAACTTTAACACTTCCCCTTTAAAATTCACACATTCCACTGCTGAAAAAAAATATATGTAGACACCATAACGTTTCATCCCAATTGTTGCTTCTGATTTGCTCTTCACCCGGCAGATTCCGATCCAAAAATCGGATCCTACTTGGCTGCATACTAAAGCTCCAGGATCTGGAATCTGAGCTCCTGCTCTACCTATAATGCTAGTCTCCTCCAAATCCCTCAGATAGAGTTTGCTGCACCACTATGTATCAACTGATCATAAAAGTAGAAAGAAATTACCCAAAGGCAACAGGGAAAGTCAGGAATGAATACTTCAGCTCAAACACTAATGAAGTTGTTTGTCTTTCAGCCTTTCCCGGTTAGGGGTCACCACAGCAGAACTCCAGTCCGCTGATTGGCAGTTGGTTTTTATAGTGTCGAGTTGCCAGCCCGACGCCCAACCTTTAACGAAGGTATGCATATTCAACACATCTTTCGAAAGCCCACTCAACCGCGGGGAGGACATGCAGACTCCACACAGAAGGTACTCCCAACACAAGCAGAGAATCGAACGGGAGAACATCTTGCTGTGAGGCAACAACGCTACCGCTACACCACCACGGACGTCACTAATGAAGTACTTATCTAAATAACTCTTAGGTCCTTCAAAAGGTAGGGGGATGGAGGGAGGGAAGGTTGAAGAGCAAATGAGAGTCAACAACTCAGATGGAACATTATGGTGAGTATACATCTGATGTTGTCACCTTCATTTGCTGTTCAACCTGTGGGACAGAATCCCCCGCTACAGAAAAACTTGGGAGGTCTTCGTGGAAGAATATTCCAGCGCACAGCTGAACCAAAGGAGGCTCTGTTTCTGGAAATAATGTCTAATTTGTAATGAGACACAAAAATAAGGTAGCTTGACCAGGTAGCGGCTGTGCAAATATCAATGGGGAGTCTTGACCAGAATGCGGAGGAGGTGGAAACAGACCTAGTAGAAGGAGCCTTAATACGACACAGCAAGGGGTTGCCCTTGTGGAGTAAGCAAGCTTAATGCAACTAGTAATCCAATGAGCCAGTGTCACCTTTGAAGCTGGTTTACCCAGCTTGGTCTTAGAAAAGGAAATGAAAATATGATCAGATTTTCTGAAGAGTTTAGTTCTACTCAAATAAAAGCAAAGCTGTCTGTGTACGTCCAGCACATGAAGTTGATACTCTCCTCAGTTTTGAAAGTTAGGAAAGAAGACTGGCGGATTTAATAACCTGGTTTATGTTAGCCTCAGAAGTGACCTTGGGCAAAAGGAAGGGTTAAGCATGCAAAGTAACTCTGTCCTTGGGAAAAAACAAATATGGAGGTTTACAAGACAAAGCCTGTGATTCAGACATTCTTTTGGATGAGGTAATGGCCGCTATGGGAAAGGTCTTCCAGGTCAGAAACTTTAAATCAACCTTAACTGAAGGCTTGAATGGAAGCAAGACAAACTTGTAAATCCAAGGTGAGAACCCAGGCCTTGTACAACAAAAAAATTTTCCCTGATGTGAAAATTGGAAATGGTTGTCAGTGGCACTTTCACCATAGAAAAACTAGCTCCTTTATTTAAAATGGAAGTCAGAAAATCAAAAACAGTAAGAACCAGAGCTGTAAAGGGTCCAGATTGTTCTGATTAGCATAAATGTAGAACCTCTTCCACTTGCTACTGTATAATTTCCTCGTGGACATTGTATGTGCTGCAGTCAAAAATTTTCTAACTGGAGAAGAAAGCCCGGGAGTTCTAGACTTCACTGGAACTGGAGTAACCAAGCAATTAGTTTCAGGTTCAAGAGATCCTGATGGGAATGTCCGAAGGGATGGGACAAACAGATCAGGAGACTGATCCAGCATCCACGGTGGACAGACCAGGTGAGACCAAAGGAAGGGAAACCACACTTGTGGGGGCCAAAAGTGAGCAATGAGGATCACTTGGCACTTCAAACTCAGCTTTTGCAGAAACTTGGGAATGATGGGAAGAGAAGGACAGCCATAAAGTAGACCGGGGGGGGGGGGGTCAAGCATGGACTACATCTTCTCTTGGTGACTGTCGCTGAGAAGGGATCATGGCAAAAAACTCACTGCACTTGGTGTTGGAGGGAGATAGACTGCAGCAAGGTTGACCCCATCTCTGGGAGATCATATTTGCCAGAAGTATTCAGAGACCACTCGCGAGACATCAGAATGTTCCTGCTGAGCCTGTCTTCCAGAATGTTGACTATCCCAGAATGTGCACTGCTATGAGAAAGTAGATGGAATAGATCACCCACTGCCACAGCCTCTCGACACAAGGGGATAGACCAGACCACTGACATGTCCTTCTGAACTGCAATAATTCCTGTGAGGAAAGGAATGAAGGGCTTGCAATGCAAGAAGCACTGTTCTCATCTCCAGAATATTATATGCAAGTTGGTCTCTGGGAGGAATCACATGCCTTGGACTGTTTGCCCCAGATAATGCCCACCCCACCCAAACTGGGATGCAACCATGGTCACAGTGGCCTTGGGAGGGGAAGGATGAATGGGCGCCCTGAAGGAGGTATTCAGACTGAAGCCACCACAGACGAAATTTACATGCTTGGGAGATCCTGATCGGGTAATTCAATGGATAAAGAAGGGACCACTGGACTATTAAGATCCGCTGAAGTACTCTTACATGAAGGCATGCTATTGGTACCAGGGTAACTTTGGCCACCATGGATCCCCAAGACACTTAGAAAAAGACTTACCGGGGAGAAGGAATGTTCATGATTTGTTTGAAGAGAGACCTTGAGGTGGAAATTCTGCCCTGTGGAAGAAATGCTAAAGAACAAATGGTGCCCAAGTGGGCTCCAATGAAGTCTACAATTTGCATCAGTTGAAGGTGAGACTTTAGAGTGACGGAGATACCAAAGTTTGAGGCTGGATGGAACAGGAACTCTCTGGGGTCTAGGATTCTATGCCTGGTGGGAGCAGATAGGACCCAATTGTCAAGATATGGAAACACCTGGAATCCTTGCAGTCTCAGGTGAGCTGCCACTACTGCCATGTATTTGAACACACTGGGGGTTGTGGTGAGACCCAAAGGAACTGGTAGTGACTGGCTTCCAGCCAATGAGAAGGAACCTTCTGGAGCATTTGTTCATCTGTGTGATAGTGTGTGTCCTGAAGATCTACAGAGCACATCCAGTCGTTCTTCTGCAGGAAGGACAGAATGGACTGAATCGTGACCATTTGGAACTTTGACTTGGCAACCAATGTGAGGGTGGTAAGGTCCAGAATGGGCTTGAGGTCCCCAGTCTTTTTGGGCACTAAAAAGAAGCTGGAGTAGATGCTTGATCCGAGTTATTCTGGGGGGACACACTGGATGACTCTCAGAGGAGCTTCGAAATTTCAAAGGCTGCAGCCTCACTCTGACAGGGTGGAACATCAGGAGAGTTCTGCTTGGAGAGAATTTTTGGAAAAAGGGTATTGACTAGCCTCTGGATACAATTTTTAACACCCAATGATGTTTTACGATGGCTTCCCAGCCTGTTGGTTGTAAAGACAAACATCCCCCGACTGCCTCAAGAGACAGTCACGCAATCCCCCAGAATCACTGACTGGGTCTGTCCAAGAAGGTATCGAGTCCCTTGATTCATCGGACCCCCATGAAGGCAGCATCTGCCATTATAACCACTCCACCCCCCCTGCCTCTGGGAGGAAGGTTTCACTGTGAATCCTGAAAAGGACCTTGAGATTTTCAGAACCACAACTTACCTCCACACTGGTTCCTGGAAAAAGTCTGTTGTGGGGAAGCGGAGCAGATTCCGATGGCAGACTAGGTCTTTCAGTCCTTTTCACTTTGGGAGTGAGTCTCTGACCACTGGACTGAACAAAGTCAATCCTTTGAAAAGAATGCTGCTGAAGGAAGCCTTGTAGGGCTCCGTGAAATCACACGGACGCATCCAGGTGTGGCATCTGGTAATACCTGATCCGTCCACCAAGGCACCTTCTGCAGCATAAGCAATTAATCTCATGGACGTGTTTGAAATAGAACAAAGGGTGGCCATCCAAGAGGAAAAGATCTTCTGTTCCTCCACAGACATGGACCCTGGGGCTGAACTAGAGAGTTTCCTGTCTAAGTCCCTCTGTAGTCTGGTTACGTGCGCCAAACTCAGTGCATGCAATGCGAAGGTCACTGAAATGTACCATACCTGTCCCAGGCCCTAGACTCCCTGCTAGGGAGATGGATGGTGGAGCTTTGCTGGGCCAGCTCCTTTTTGGCAGCTGCTGCTAACACCACGGCATTGATGGGAACACCGTTGTTCCGATGGGGTCGGTCGGAAGGAGCACTAAGAATCCTGTCGGGGCACTTTGGAATAGATTCCACTTGTTCGGCTCCTTCCACACCCTGTGCGACACGAGGTCAATAAAGGGGAACAGCAGCGGGGTACACCCAAGACACAGGCCTGACCCAAAAGCGTCCAAAAACAGATTACTCCAGGTTAGGATTTTAGGAAGGCCAACCACCTTTTTTGATGTAGGAGCTCCATGATGTCCCCAAAGCAAACAGTCAGGTGGTGATCCATGGGACCCTTCCCCTTCGAGATCAGTGTCCTCAGTGAGGGATTCCAGAGAGGAATCCCAACGTCTCCTTTTGCACTGGTGTTTCCGAGGGACCTCATCGGTGGGGTGCTCCCAGGGAGGCCTCAGAAGACTCTGGGTGTTCCAAAAGGGAGGCAATCTGCAGTCTTTCTGGGCAGGCTGTCCTGGGACAGGGTAGATGGCTCAGACAAAGGCTACTGGAGGGGGCTGGGCTCTACAGCAGGTAGAGTAGAGGCTCTTGTGGGTGCAGAGAGAGCCGTCTCCACCACCTCTAACACTGAGGGAGATTGAGACACCAAAGGCATCCCAGCCAGAGCCGAAGCTATCGACAGGGAAGTTCCACAAACCCCCACCATCCCAGATCAGAGTGAGGAAGTCAGAGCAGAGCTATTAAGCGCCAAGGCCCTAAGGGGAAGAGAGCTCCGAAAACGGATGTCAACCCCTCGGACCAGACACCGAAGCTATGGCTACAAGAGTTGCTCTGCAAGTCAGCCACTCTACTCAGGGAGACCAGAGTCAAGATAACCATACCTGTAGGCTCTGATGCATCAACTCCAAAACTGGGGGTCAAATCAGGGGAGACATCAGAGCATAGGTAAGAATACTGCTAACAGATCCAGAGGGGAATGGAGCAGGCAAGATCCCCAGCTGGATTTTGCCTTGAGAAATTTTACCATCATACTGTCTTACCTCAGCTTCAGAAAGGCTGCGACAGGACCTACCGGAGGAAGCAACAGAGGCAGATCTGGAAACCAATCTTGGGGGTGGCAGGAGAAGAGACTTAGGCCTAGATGTCACCGGCTCTGGAGAGAAACTATGGCTCTGGTGTTGAGGGGGGGGGGGGCCTGGATGACAGAGCTGAAATAGAAGGATCAGGCAGTTTTGGTTGACTTGCAGGAGGTTTGACGGGACTTACTAGTGGTCCTCTTGTGATCTTTGTTTTTTTTTTTTTTTCGAAGGGTCTTGAGCCCCTGAAGTGGATTGTGTGGCAGCTGAAGAAACCACTGAAGGAAGGAGGCCTTTCAGTATCAATTTGTTCCCCCATCAATTAAAGTTCGCTAGTTAAACCCAGCACAAATACTGCAAGACGAGTCCAAGTGGGCAGCTCCAAGACACCACACACTCAGAGGGGGCATCAGAGTGGAATCTTGTGCCCACAAGACAGACACTTTGAAACCCGTGGGTTTGGGATCAGCCATAAACAGTCCCAAAAAATAAGCCACACATACAAAGAAGAGATTCAAAAAGGGAAAGAATCTACCAACTAAACTAAGCTAAATCCTCTTTTTAATTTATTTACATAGAAAAGAGAAGAATACAGCAAGAAAGGGACAGGGAAGGAAATATGGACCATCTAGAGGAAAAACTACAATCCCAAAAGACAACTCTGACGCAATGATAAACTATATAAAAAAATATTGACAAGGAGAAAGAAATGGAAATACAATATAAAAGTTTATGAAAAACTCACTGAAAACCCGGGGGGGGGGGGGGGGCAGATGAACAGATTCCTGATGCTTGCCAAAGAGTGGCAAACAAGATCAGAGGGATTTGGAGGAGATGTGCATTATAGGTATAGGAAGAGCTCAGATTTCAGATTCTGGAGTTATAGTATGTGGCCGAGTCAGATCCAATCCTCGGATCAGAACTCACAGGTTGAAGAGCAAATGAAGGCAACATCAGATCATGTCATTCATCTTTATTTCACAAACCTTGGACCAGAGTAATCTCTTTAGCCACTCAAACATTTATTTATTTGAAGTAAGGAGTGGCAACTGAGCCAAACTAAACTACCCAAAAAAACAACACATGATCACAAATCATGATCGGAAATCACAACCGCATGGTCCAAAGTTTAACCAAAAATGCCATGCTCACTTGCAGCAATTGCCCAAAACCTACAAGTCTACTACACTATACAATAAACTTCTTAGCATAATAGCTGAAATGACAGTAAGAGCCATTACTTCAGTATAAATTTTGCATGTCTTCCCAAACTCGAAAGCCTCACAGTTCACCACCTATCGCTTACTTCCTTATCAAGGGTAAATGTATTACCATTTTCTATATAAATCACTACCTTCCATAAACACTATAATCTCAGAATAAACTCTCATTACGAAGTTAGTTGAAGAAACTTGAGCTAGTGTTGCAATAATACAATCCTTGATTTCTCAAATTAGGGGCACAATTCAGAAATTAAAAGCATCACTCCCTCTAGGTCATATGTCCAACAACTTCTAATGGGTTTTTGCAGTATAAATGATTT
This sequence comes from Protopterus annectens, assembly GCF_019279795.1. Taxonomy (NCBI): domain Eukaryota; kingdom Metazoa; phylum Chordata; order Ceratodontiformes; family Protopteridae; genus Protopterus; species Protopterus annectens. Next base: position 809,095,394 of record NC_056734.1, read on the forward strand.
CTCTGTGAGCATTTAGTACCTTTTCATTTTAATTTTATCTGTAAACCTGAAAATCTCAAATATTCCTAAAGGAGACCTAGGAACAATTTCTTAGAGTTGTACTGTTTGTATGTTGACATTGAGGAAATCGAACCCAGAATGATATAGTCTAAGCACGGAGTTAACTACTACCATTCCCCTGCATATGTTAACATAGCAACTTGTAAACCTCCAAGAAAAAAAAAGGAATTTATAACCATCAGTAAGTTAAAAAAAAGCACTTTCTGAATTCAGTCAAGCATGGTCCGTACATTGTTAAATGTACTCCGTCAGAGGCGCTTATGCCTGCACACAACCCTTGGACAACTGAAATTTACTAGGTGCCCGTTTACTAAAAAAAAACGGTTTCATCCTATAACCTACAATTACCCAAGCCAGCTGTAACACACCCCAGTCAGTTCCATTAACAGTCAAAAACATTTCTTTATTAAATGTAAAATGTGTACTACCTCAGAGACAGTCAAGCAGGACTATTATTTTAGTTTTTAAAACTTGTTTGCAAAATAAGCTCTTCAATAATAAAATATGCAACCCTGTATTAGGATTTTATACTACAACAGTAGCTATTCTATAAGTGATCTCTCATTACAACATAAAAACTCCTCACCTCAACACAGGAACCAGGCAGCACACAAGCGTGCAGCGACTCTACTCAGCAACTAAGCCCATCCAAAATCTCTCAGCTGTCCCAACTTTGATTTTCAGGCCCAATTTATCCCTGCAAATCCTGTACCTATTTTTGAAATTACTGTCCTATTTTCAGGCTTGACTTACTCCTTCACACAATTTTCTGAATCCACTCAAGTGTGATTTTTAAAGGTGTCTAGCGCACAGAAAACCACAGTGTGACCAACCAACACAGGGTTGCCAGATTTCCAGCAACCCAGGTAGGGACAAAAAAAAAAAAAAAAAAAAAAAGGTCTCTCACGTCAAAGTGAAGACAAAAAAAAAAAAAAAAAAAAAAAAAGGTCTTTAGAACTGAGCTCACTCTGCCTGCAATAATCACGGAGCTACTCGTGTTTAATGCATTGCAGTTCCGCATTAAACACGACAAGCTCCGTGTTTAGCGATTTTTGATTGGCCCGTATACCGGCATATGGGCCAATCAAAAATCGCTAAACACGGAGCTTCTCGTGTTTAATGCGGAACACGAGAAGCTCCGTGTTTAGCAATTTTTGATTGGCCCGTATGCCAGGTATACGGGTCAATCAAAAAAAAAAACAAAAAAAAACAAAGTGGAGGCTGGCCGGGATTTAAACCGGCAGGGCGGAACTCGGGATCAGGCTACTGATCTCGGGACAGTCCCGCCCAAATAGGGACGTCTGGCAACCCTGAACCAACAATAATTTCAAGAAAGAGGGCATCTTCAATCTCCCTTTTTCAGAGGCAAAATAAATGACCATATGAATGTATAAATTTGCAATGCAGTTAAAGTCAGACTTCACATACCGATGAAGCACTTATTTTTTCATCATTCTGTCACACTTCTTAAACATGCATGTTTGCCCAGACCCCCACATTCTTTCTTGAAGTAGGAAGAAATGCTTCCTATTTGGTATTCAAACTTTATGCTAGATGTCTAGATTTTTGGCTGGGTGTACCTGCATTTCAAGGGCCTTTGAACCCATTTTCAATGTCTGCAGGTTGAGAAGTATGACACCATGCCCACCCCCTCCAAATGTGAAACAGCTTCCTGCACCGGAACTATACTCCCCCAGAACTCTCTCCTCTCCACTAAGTTACCGCATATTGAGTTGGTTTACTTTTCATAAATTAGAGATCTCCTGCAGGAACCTATAGGTGTCCCTATTATGCATGTTAAAAAATTCTGAACAGAAGTGTCTTAGGTGAGGTATGTCCAATCACCAGAAGCTGTCAGTGACATGAGAAAGATTTTGTACTGGACAAAAATGAGAAAGCAAATATATCACTATGTTAAGTAAATAACTTTTGTATTCAATGTCTATTTTCATCAGATTCAACATTGAGACAAGATTCCCATGCTTCAAAAAGGCCCCTGCTGGGTGATATAAAGTAAAGACATTCCTGAGAGAAGTGCAATTTTGGAGGAGCACGCTCGGGAATGCATGTCTAACTTGTAATGAGATACAGTGATGTACACAATGGACCATGTTGCTGCTGCATAACTGTCTCCAATGGGAACTCTCTTCATGAAGGCCACAGAAGTAGCTGTTACTCTTCTGGAACGGGTTTTGGTTTCTTGTGTAAGACTAAGCACTGATCATTAATGAAATGTAGCATAAAAGCCATTTAGAAATTGAGTATTTCAGCCCAATTTTGCTTTAGAGAAGCATAAGCATAAAAAGTTAATCTGAAATGCACTTGACACTATGTAAACTAGAATCTAAGCTGTTCGTGAACAGCTAGTGTGTATAGGAAATGTTTCCCTTTGTTTGAAAATCTGGGAAAAAAAGACCAGAAAAATCAATAGATTGATTAAAATTTACTTTGGATGTCACCTTTGCTAGCAAGAATTTGCTCTCAACATTACTCTGTCTTTATGGAAAATGGGGTATGGTAGTGGGTATGATAGTACTTGAAATCAGTCAAGTGGATGTAATTACAACCAAAAAAAAATCTTCCAAGATAGATACTGGACATCTGAAGCTGCCAGTTCAAAGGGTTTTTGGGTTAAGGCTTGAAGCATGACAATGATGTTCCATGGAGGAACTGGATCCCTAATGGGAAGGGGATCTTAGCAAGAAAGTTTTCTTGAGAAATGCTTTGGAAATTTAAGAGGCAACAGAGGAGTCACTATGCCCTATGTGAAAATTTCAAGCGGCAGCCATTTGCACTTTGATGGAAAAAAAAAACGACCTTTTCTGAAAAAGTGCTGACAGAAATTCTAAGACTGATGGAAGATGAACCACTGATGAGGAAAGCCTGGCAAATCTGGCTATTGTCAAAATTGGAGTAATCATGCAGTCAACTTTCGGGCATGTAGATCCGGTAGAGGCAACCCGGATGGGTGACTCAGAACATCCAGGCTGGGATTTAACACCTACGGTGGTTGCAGTAAACAAGACCAAATAAGGGGAGCTAAATCTGCCAGGCCAGAAAGCAGTAATAAAGACCACTCTGGTCTTGCATCTTGTGCATTTCTGAATGAAATTTATCAAGCGTGGTATCAAAGGAAAAATGAAGAGGACACCTGGGGGCCAACTGTTGATTAGGGCATACCTCAGAGTAATGGACCCTGTGGAGGGATTAGGGCAAAATAATTGCTGCACTTGTTCACGTAAGGGACAAAAGTTGCAGCAAGGTTGGCCTAGTGGCTGAAATATGCTGCCAATGTCTGGCTGAAAGACCACCCATGAGGCAATACAACTTGACTTGGCTCAACTTGTCAGCTAGTACATTTGACACCCACAGTACATGCATTGATATCAAAAAACAGTGGGAAGACGCTGCCCATTACACCACACTCTAATGGCCTCTCATCACCAAATTGGGTATGACAGTATTCCTTTCTGTTTGCTGATGCGCCAGACCACTGACATGTTCTCCAGCTGGATGTACATAACATCCTTTGTAGGTATGTCCTGAAAAACTGCAACACTGAGGACTGCTCATCTCCAAGATATTAATGGAAAACCTGGCCTGTAGAGGTGACCTTGAACAATCCTCCACTTGAAATGCCCCCCACCCCACAAAAGAAGTGTCAGTGGTCACAGAGGCCCAGGCAATTGGTGGGCAAAAAGGTGTCCATTCAATTACTGACGTGCACTATTTGATATGCCTGCAAATTTGTGAGAAGGGAATTTTGGCAAGGAGGGGGTGTAGACTCTGACCAAAAAACTGAGTCCACTATAAAGCTCATGCGATCTCACTAGTGGAACATAATTAACAGAAGCCATCAATCCTAACAGACAAAGAACCAATCTTGCTTGCATAAGCAATTTGAAAAACTGTGCTAATATGACATCTTGTAAAGCATTTGCTGCATGTGAGACAGATGGCTTTTTGATGGATTTACTGTGATCCCCAATAGATATCTAAGACCGTAGTAGTGCCCGTTGTACCAGCAGATCCCTGGAAGTATGCAGTTAGAAGCTAAACCAGATATGGAAAGACATGAATCCCTTGCAGTCAGAGCTGAACTATTACAACATCTTCATTAACACCCAGGGGTGCTGTGAAGAGTCTGAAGGGCAGTTTCCTGAAATGAGAATGACTGGTGCCCAGCTGGAAACAGAGAAATCCCCTAGTTTGCCTCTATATTGTTGATAGCAGCTGCCCTGGAGAGCTACAGAGCACATTGCAATACAGACTTGACCCAAGAATATCCAAAACTTTGTTTCACAAATTGACAGAGATGGTGGAGGTCCTCTGTCTTTTTGAGACTAAAATGAATCTGGAATAGACTCCATATAATAATAAATGGTCTAGAGGGACACGCTGAAGGACACTACTTTAAAACCTACGTTACTGCAGATTTCAAATGAATGGGAGGAGTATCGGGAACACCTTTAACTTCTTTTCTGGAAGGTATAAAAAGGGAATGGTTTAGTTCCTGGTGATCATCCTTACCAACCAGGAATCAGAGGTAATGTTTTTCAATGCTTGAGTGTGTAAGGTTAAGCATCCCAGACTGCAGCAGCCAAGAAATCCTTCCACAGCACTGTTACTGTTCTCAGTGGAGAGATCACGAACACCATGTTTATACACTCTGCCTCTGCACCTTAGGCAATGTTCATTTGAGTTTCACCTCTACTTGCCACATGGAGTAGGGTGAGGTTGGGTCCGTCTTCGGCAATGTCTGTGACAGCCCTGAGATTTTCTGAACCACATCTTATTGCTACTCCTCTGAATGCTGGAATAGGTCCTCTGTGGGGTAAAGAAAGATTCCCAAGGCAGATAAGGTATTACTGTAACTCACTGATACGCATTTTTTTTTCTTTTTTCCTTTCTAACTTCTGGCACAAAAATGGTGGAGCCATTGAATGGGGCACTAAGAACATAATGACGCTTCCCGCAAAATCAAAGATGTATTCAAGCATGTTGATGCATGGTAATGCCGGTGCCTACAGCTCTAGCTATACCATCTGTTGCAACAGAAAGGCGCATGGCCACAAAGGAAGCGGTCTGCATGGCAAACAGCTGGAGGTCCACTGCTTTTTGAACATCCAATGGTAATCTACTTGAGGATTTGGAAATCTCCTTGGTCAGGTCCCTCTGAAAATGGGTCACATATGCAAGGTAATTCACTGTTCACAGTATGAAAGTTAATGAAGCACAAATTTGTTTTCCCAATTTATCCAGTGCCCTTAACTGCCGGTTAGAGGGATAACTGGGAATGAATACAAGAACTCTCCACAGACTGTTCCTTTTTCATGGCTACTGCTACTACCATTGCATCTACTGGTGGTCTTTCAGTCCAATGTTTCTTGTCTTTTGGGGCTACTAAAATTCTGTCAAGCTTTTTGGAGACAGGTTCCACTACAGAGTCCTTCCATGTCTGCTGTGCCACAAGGTCTATGGGACATCCACAGGTTGTCCCAGCCAGGATGCAGATGAACCAGTAAAAACAGCCTACAAAAGCAAAAATTAATCTGTGGAAGGGACTTCAGCAGACCTCCTAACCCCCACGTCAATTTTATAATGTCAACAAATGTGACATCTTCAAAAACATATCTAGGGGACACTTCACCTTTACTCAAATCTGTTTCTTCAATGACACATTCTGGAGACTGTTTGCTAGGACCTTATCTCTGGGATACTTCTGAGCATGAGACTGGGATCACGAATGTCAAGCATCTTCCAAGCTTATAGCTACTGAACGCCACCATCTGAATAAGGAATAAGTCACAGGACTCACAGGGAGACAGGATGGATCTGAAACAGATGTCCACACCTGCCTTCTTGGCACAGCCAAGACCTATTCAACAGCCTTGAAACAGATGCAGTGAATGGAGCTGAGGAAATGTTACCCCTTATCTAAAGTCTCAGGAACCCTCCCCAATCCAATCGAGATCTGCACTGATGAGGACCTCAGTCCCGAGCTACCTAATGCAGATACCCTGAGAGAAAGACTGCTCTGAAAATTACAGAGCCAACTCTGCCACTAGGAACCAGATAAGGTTTCAAAACAAAAACTCATCTCAAGCCAAAAAAATCAGAGCACAGAGTAAGTGCTGTAGTCAATGTAGTTTCCTGCACTGATATCCAAATCAGGTACACCAAATGGGCCTGGACCTGTGAGAACTGGATCCCAAGAGCGAATCAGTACAGGAGAAAGTAGATGGGCCTGTACCCAGAGCTTCCCACGGTTAAGACAACAGGAAGTCTCCAAGCTGAATTTTTGTCTTTAAGTATTCTAATATATAGTCAACATATTTCTGCAAGGTTTCTAGATGATCATGCCAACCTCAATGATGACGCTACTGATGGAGGTTTGGAGAATAGTTGTTCCTGCAAAATAAGTGAATGGAGCTGAATACTCATCAGCTCTAGTGAAAATCTAGCTTGGGGAAATGGATTGGATCCAAATAGCTGGTGGATCTTACTTGGAGTCTTAGGTGCCAGACCCAAAGGATCACTCTGCTCCAGAGACTTTTCTTAATTTCTCAGTATTTCTGCCAATTTTCTCTCCGGATCTTTTTCATGGTGACTTTTCTGTCTCTCCTTACAATTCTCTTTCCACTTACTTCTTTTCTCCACTGCTTGGAAAAGCTGAGGCCAGCTTAGTGGCAAATAGCATGGTATGAGAGGAAGATGACAGACCTTGTGAGGGAGGAGCAATTCTTTTAAAATAAGCTTTTCGGCCTTGAATTGCCCCAGACTCACATTAAGCACAAATACAGAAGTCAGCCTGTAGGAGGGCAGCATTAAATAAAAGCAGAGAGAACTGTCCACAAACAGCATTTTTTTAAAACCTTGAGGTTTTTCATTAAAACTAAGTATCACACCACACATCTAGAAAAAAAAAACTGTCACAAATATATATATATATATATATATATATATATATATATATATATATATATATACACACATATATACATACATATATATATATATATATATACACATATATACATATATATATATATATATATATATATATATATACACACACACACATATATACATATAT